>NW_007379324.1:0-24185 GCF_000475195.1 Diaphorina citri | reverse complement strand
GGGGGAAAGGGGGGGGGGGCTTTTTCCATATAACTGCTTTGTTTGTGTACTGTACTTGTGTGAAAATGATGAAAGCTTTGAATGGAATCGAAATATGGGAGAAAAAGAGGCGTAAAAGTTATTTCCGGCATTAGCCCTTTTATATCAAAACCAACTTATCAAATAGGCTGGATGCAGCTCAAAATAATTACACTCAAATAAAGGGGAAGTTAGAAGTCGTACAGAATAGAGTGGAGGACTAAAAAGTTATAAACCAATCCCTGGGTTGGATAGAATATGATGCGCCCTTTTGGTTATCATTTGAGCACCGAGACTGCCGAGATTGGAAGAAATTGTCTAATCCTTCCATCCCAGGTCTACAGTTTCGTGTTGAGGGGCACTTTGGGCTTCTGCGCTAGTGCAGATACATGAAAACGACCAAAGAAGTGGACCAACATAAAGTCAACTTTAGAATATATCCTGACGACCATGTCCTAAGGTGAATTCGAAGATAAATTCTTTGTGTTCTTTAGAATCTGGAAATCTTCGGAACCCCCCCAAAGGGTTAAGCTCTCTGTGGTGTTGATGAGTTTTGATTGAATTAATTCCGAGAATTGATGTTGTGGAGCAGAGTTTCGATAGAAGGGTTAAAGTGGAAGAAAGGAGGAGGGGAATTGTAGAGGAGAAAGTGGAGGTGTAGGAGAAGACGGGAATCGAAGGACTGAGAAGTGGAGGAGAGAGGAAATGAAGAGTTGGAGCCAGGTCCTAAGGTGAATTCGAAGATAAATTCTTTGTGTTCTTTAGAATCTGGAAATCTTCGGAACCCCCCCCAAAGGGTTAAGCTCTCTGTGGTGTTGATGAGTTTTGATTGAATTAATTCCGAGAATTGATGTTGTGGAGTAGGAGTTTCGGTAGAAGGGTTAAAGTGGAGGAAAGGAGGAGGGGAATTGTAGAGGAGAAAGTGGAGTGTCAAATGTTTTGAGATGAATAAGGTAACAGATACACAAGATGGGAAGACGCAAGATAGATGAGTTCTGGAGGGTATTGTTGTTGAAAGATACAATTTCCGTTCAAATCATATCTTGGTGGATGAAGAGGTCCTTGCCAATATGTTCCAGTCAGGTAATTCAGGAAAATTGGAGTGTTACTCAGAACTCGCAGAAGGTAATTTTGATAAGAATCTGAATCAGGTAGGACGGTTTTAATGGCAAACCGATCATCAACCTGGATTAGCATTCCCATTTGTTATCTGGCAATAACAGTCCACCTCAAGTAACGAAGCATTCTGTAGCTCCACCACACATAGCTCATAGGGACATAGGTAAGAGAAGCACTAGAAGGAGTAGCAGAAGGAACAGGATGAAAAGACAACGAAAGGAGTTTCTATTTTCGACTAACTCAATTTCTACTACCTACGTCACCCTTTTGCGGTTTATCGATTATTGCGTAGGCTTTCTTGACTTGTATGTGCCAGTGTGCCTACTCTTGGATTTCATCACAAATTCAAAATTTGCTTTTGAAAAATCATCTCAGTAGGCCTGTCTTAATTAACTTGAGGAGGTATGTACGATGTACATAGTTACATACATTGATTTTCTCTATTTTGAATTTAACCTACAATTTAATTTCTATTTTCTAACATCAATCAATACACCATACTTTCATTTTGAATTTATATCTGTACTGCGTCAAATAATGAACATGATGGTCAAACCAAAGAGTAGGGTAGTTCGTCAAACGAGTTTGTTTCGCTCTAAAGAAAAAGGTTTGAAAGATATCAGGTCAGTCCAATTTGAACTTTTTCGAGCATATCACATTTGGCCTGAAATTTCAGACATTGTGGAGCCTAGTTTTCAGAGCAATTGTCATTGTTGACTGCTTTACAACGAGCATTTTAGTTGGAAAAATATCAAATCCATCACAATGAGGGTCTGCATTAAGGCCTCTAATGTTGGGCTATTATTGACTGACATCGGTCTTCGTAGACCCAGTGATGTCCAGCTAACTGTTATAAATGATGGTGGATAGGGATTATTATCATGTATGTAACAACTGTAAAACGTATTGTAATAATACTGTAAAACGTAACTCCAAGCTATCAGGCTAACAATTTCGGTAGAATAGTTGGGGATAATGAAAAAAGGAATACCTACTAATCCTACTATGCTGGGTTCATAAGGAATATGTACTATTAAACTGTCAAGGAGAGCATACCACTGATGAAGAGGTAAAGATAAATGAACGTGCCAGTAAAAAGAGCAGAAATCAAGAGCTAATGTATTACGAAGACAAAATAATACGTAGAGAGTTCTCACAGAAAGCCATAGACTTTACTTCTGGTTCCATCAATTCAGGGTTCGTATGCTTAAGAAGTAAACTGAAAGTTGTGAGAAGTACGTCTCTAAACTCTAATAGATCAAATAGGGATCACAAAAAACGGTTTTTGTAGAATGCTAATGTATTACGAAGACAAAATAATACGTAGAGAGTTCTCACAGAAAGCCATAGACTTTACTTCTGGTTCCATCAATTCAGGGTTCTTATGCTTAAGAAGTAAACTGAAAGTTGTGAGAAGTACGTCTCTAAACTCTAATAGATCAAATAGGGATCGCAAAAACGGTTTTTGTAGAACGAGCCTATCTTTTTGCTCATGTTAGAGGTCTGACTGACCCAGTTTCCTTTGTACCTTACTTGTGTACCTTTTCCTACCTAACAATCACGGAACCCTAGCATTCAAAACCTGAAGAAAGACAAGCATAAAGCTCTGTAAAAAAAGTTCACTGCTTTTTTTTTTCTGAAAAGAAGAGCTCATATACACAACGTATACCTAGAGATACCCCTAACAAAACTAATTACACATCCTCGGCACGTAATTCTGTTCAACTTTATATTTTTCTAACTACCTTTGCCTTTTTGCAGAACTCTGAATTCTCTTTTCTCCTTTTCTGTTGGAAATAACGGATTGTTGTAGGGCAAAAATAAAGCAAGAGATTCCATCAAAGACAAAAGAGAACGAGGAAGTCATTTCAATTTTGCTAAGAAAAAGATTTTGTACTATTTTTGTATGAATCAGCATTCTCTAGACAAGTCTAGACCCTTTTCATCAAAAGTCTGATCAGAGTTTTGACCTCCACAAAAGAGAACTTCCAAGAGATAGTGTAGAGCTCCAAAAATTACAAAAGTAAAAGTTTACCTCAAAGAACAACCAAGTACACATGCACGCCTTTGAAAAGCATCTTATAAAACCCCCCAGAGTTGAGCAATTAAATTGAATTTCGGAAGAAAGTTAATAAAACCATGTATGGAAGACATGAACTCTACCCCGCATGTAAGCAAAACTTGGAAAACTTTTCCATACTCCTAACACAAAGGTGTTTCCCAGCCTCACTCCTAATGCAACAAATAAGTTCTATCAGAAAGTTAAATACCAGGAGGAATTAGGAAATCTGCTCAGGCTTACATCAGACATCAGTCTTCAATTATTTTCCCATTTCCACCCTCTCCACTATTTTCAGCAAAAGAAGAAAAGAAAACTTATCTCGAAATAACACAAAGTTACTTTCGATTTTTCACATTCCCCATTTTGGGGGAAAAGGGCAAATTCTTTTGTGTCAATTCTTCTGCTGTCTTCGAAGATCCCTAACATTTTTTTCCGTTGTATTCTTTCTTACGTTTTTTGATTTGCTTTTCATCCCCTCTTTAGCTTTTTCTCGTCTTTTTTAATTCAAGTTCATCATTCCCGTCTCGTCTTATCAGTTGTTGTGTCTTCACCAAGTCTCCCTCCTACCATTTTTCTCTTGTTTTGACATATCTCTCGTTGCATCGGATGTTGCTCAACGAAATACGGAAACTTTTCTCGAAAACAAATAGAGATGGGTGATGCAGCCTTGCAAGATTCGGGGGGTCTTATCAGTTGTTGTGTCTTCACCAAGTCTCCCTCCTACCATTTTTCTCTTGTTTTGACATATCTCTCGTTGCATCGGATGTTGCTTAACGAAATACGAAAACTTTTCTCGAAAACAAATAGAGATGTAAGAGATGGGTGATGCAGCCTTGCAAGATTCGGGACATCATTCCCGTCTCGTCTTATCAGTTGTTGTGTCTTCACCAAGTCTCCCTCCTACCATTTTTCTCTTGTTTTGACATATCTCTCGTTACATCGGATGTTGCTCAACGAAATACGAAAACTTTTCTCGAAAACAAATAGAGATGGGTGATGCAGCCTTGCAAGATTCAGGGGGATAGACAGATAGCAGGGAACCCTTACAGGAGGCTGCTCAACATTTTCATTTTGACTTACAAAGTTTTCTAATTTAGATTTCCCTCTTCTTTCTATTTTCATGTTCCTCCCGATTTTTTCCTGAATGAACAGGGGAAAAATACTTATAATATTTACTTGGGATTCTCCAATCAAGTGGAAAACGAATCAATTGCAGGAGGGAGGCTGGACAGATGTGATTGACACCGGTGCTGCAGATAATTCCTGTCCAGGATTCCAGATGTAGAGGGGGATTATCTCCCTCCTGATATTGGAATGATAATGACCCGTCAGTATATCCCTTCCTGCAGTAGGGAGTATTAGGGAGTGCTAGTGTGCTGATAAAATATTGGGGCTTTTCTCTAGGCAGATAATTCCTGTCCAGGATTCCAGATGTAGAGGGGGATTATCTCCCTCCTGATATTGGAATGATAATGACCCGTCAGTATATCCCATCCTGCAGTAGGGAGTATTAGGGAGTGCTAGTGTGCTGATAAAATATTGGGGCTTTTCTCTAGATTCCCCCTTTTCACATAATACTAGTATGTCCCTATGAGCTATGTGTGGTGGAGCTACAGAATGCTTCGTTACCTGAGGTGGACTGTTATTGCCAGATAATAAATGGGAATGCTAATCCAGGTTGAAGATCGGTTTGCCATTAAAATCGTCAGACCTGATTCAGATTCTTATCAAAATTACCTTCTGCGAGTTCTGAGTAACACTCCTATATTCCTGAATTACCTGACTGGAACATATTGGCAAGGACCTCTTCATCCACCAAGGTATGATTTGAACGGAAATTGTAACCTTCCCCCTTTTCACATAATACTAGTATGTCCCTATGAGCTATGTGTGGTGGAGCTACAGAATGCTTCGTTACCTGAGGTGGACTGTTAATGCGAGATAATAAATGGGAATGCTAATCCAGGTTGAAGATTGGTTTGCCATTAAAATCGTCCGACCTGATTCAGATTCTTATCAAAATTACCTTCTGCGAGTTCTGAGTAACACTCCTTTATTCCTGAATTACCTGACTGGAACATATTGGCAAGGACCTCTTCATCCACCAAGATATGATTTGGACGGAAATTGTATTCTTCAACAACAATACCCTCCAGAGCTCATCTATCTTGCGTCTTCCCATCTTGTGTATCTGTTACCTTATTCATCTCAAAACATTTGACAGACCTTCATCATTCCTTCTGCTCACTCTGCCGCAGGAGCAGGCAGTATGAAATGTATATCTAAGAAATTATGATTGATGCATTTTTGATAAAAGAATACTGAAGAGAAGAATGAAAACATATCCTTCTTATACGTTGTGGAAGAGGGAGTTTTTTCCTCTGCTTCCTCTCCCTTCTTTTCTTCCTTTCTTTGCCTTTCCTGTCTTCTATTCTATCCTGGTGAAATATGAAGAACATCAACATAAACATCCCTTTAACGTTCAAGTGGTCAGCTTGGTCAACACTTGGCCAGTGTTCACTTTCTCAGAAGAAAAGGAGAGTTTGCTGAAGTCTCCTCATGGTTGACTTAATAACTTTCGTAAGGATGAAAGAACGGAAAAGGAAAGTTGGCGTTGATTGGAAAGAACGATTTTGGAGTTGGAACACGTTTTTGGAAATCGTTCAATTTGAGGGATGCTGACCCGTTCTTTCTGGTCTTTCAACGGACAAACATCTTCCATCTTCTACCATGACACGTTTTTGGAAATCGTTCAATTTGAGGGATGCTGACCCGCTCTTTCTGGTCTTTCAACGGACAAACCTCTTCCATCTTCTACCATGATCTAAAATAGCATCAGGAATCAGCAAGAACACCTCATTCAAACGTGAAAAATGTCTTTCGGGGGGAAGAAACCAATCAATTGAAGGGTCCCGTCTTACTGAATAAACAAGGACGATATTTGTAACTCATTGAAAGACTATCCAAAACTCTCTGGGTGCGAAAGTGCTGCTCTTCTACCATGATCTAAAATAGCATCAGGAATCAGCAAGAACAACTCATTCAAACGTGACAAAATGTCTTTCCGGGGAAGAAACCAATAATTTGAAGGGTCCCGTCTTACTGAATAAACAAGGATGATATTTGTAACTCATTGAAGCAGCAAAGACTATCCAAAACTCTCTGGATGCGAAAGTGCTGCTGTTTTGGCGGTTTTTGACCGTTTTTTGGCGGTTTTCAGCTATACCGACTAAACGGTTAGAGATATTGTAAAAGTTAATATAGAACATAATAACAAGCATCATTCAATAGGATAAGGAAAGTCGTGTGATGTTCACACCAGATTGGCTGAAGTTCAAGAAAGAAAGGATTGCTGATCTTTGCTTTATCTTTTCATTGTAGATTGTTAGTGTTATCAAAACACGTCTGAAAGATCTCAACAACACATCAACATCCTCACGTTCCACATCAAGTTTTCCAATTCGTATTAAATACTCATTGAATGTGTGTTCGCCTAATATGTTCATACAAACTTTTCCAATCTTTGCTTTATCTTTTCATTGTAGATTGTTAGTGTTATCAAAACACGTCTGAAACGTCTCAATAACACATCAACATCCTCACGTTCTACATCAAGTTTTCCAATTCGTATTAAATACTCATTGAATTACATGTGTTTCGCCTAATATGTTCGTACAAAATTTTCAAATTTCTTCGCCAAATATTCCCCTAATAGCGAAATAGTAACTTTTCCTTCCTCTTTTGCCCCATGATATCCGTTCAATTGTTTCCTATTCCTTCCTAATAATTCTCTATTTTCTCTGACTTCCTATTCCTCACTTATTTCTATTCCAGTTTGTCCCGGATCCCTGAAATTATTCCCTTCTAGTTTCTCTCTCTTGATAATTTTCTTCTACTTTCTTCTTTTCCCATTTATCTCTTCTTTTTGTCTCTCGTGTCTTCTTTCCTTCCCTACTTCCTCTTTAACTCCTCCCTTTCTCCATCTCCCAACTCCTTTTCTATTCCTTCTCCTCCGCCTCTTCTTCTTCTTCGTCTTTCTTCCCTTCTTCCCCTATCTCCTCTTCCTTCTCCTCCTCTTTCTCCATTCTCGCCTCCACTGTTATCGCACGTTTTCATAAATTTATCCCGTAATAATTGTGTGTGTGTGTTCGCTTTGGCAAAACTTTGTCTCTAAATACCCCGTAGGCATATTTGTCACATATGCTTATCTGGCGTACGTTTATTTGTCACATATTCTTATCATACCCCGCGTCGCGTCGCGAACACTTGAGCAACTCTTTTGTTGCAGAGGAACAACTTTTTTTGTTGCAATGGAACAACTTTTTTTGTTGCTATGGAGCACTTTTTTTTTGTTGCACTGTTTACACTGTATATGCTTTTTTCTATTTGTTTGTGCTTTTGAAAAGAAAAGTCTGGTTTCTTGTCAAGGGCCCCCTAAGGGGTTATCCTTTACCTTCCTTTTACTGTATCGATCCAAAAGATCGAAGATAATAAACCAATCGAAGCTTTTGGTTGCTTTTTCAAAGGGGGGGGGGGATCCTCCCCACGGTCGGCAGTCTCGGTGCTCAAATGATAACCAAAAGGGCGCATCATATTCTATCCAACCCAGGGATTGGTTTATAACTTTTTAGTCCTCCACTCTATTCTGTACGACTTCTAACTTCCCCTTTATTTGAGTGTAATTATTTTGAGCTGCATCCAGCCTATTTGATAAGTTGGTTTTGATATAAAAGGGCTAATGCCGGAAATAACTTTTACGCCTCTTTTTCTCCCATATTTCGATTCCATTCAAAGCTTTCATCATTTTCACACAAGTACAGTACACAAACAAAGCAGTTATATGGAAAAACCCCCCCCCCCCTTTCCCCCTTACTTTTAATCAATTTTCGGGAAAATAACACACGAAACAAACAAAGTCAAAAGGCCTCTCTCTCTCTCTCTCCTTCCCTCTCATATCTCTCTCTCTCTCTCTCTCTCTTACTTTCTCCTTCTCCAATCTATTAGAATCAGCTTTTACTTACTTTCTCTCTCTCTCATTCTGGGTGTGTAATTTTCTCATTTACAACTATTTTCAATTTAAAATAAACCTCTTCTTTCAACAAGAGAGAGAGAGAGAGAGAGAGAGAGAGAGAGAAGAGGTTGTTAGAGAGGGGAGAGAGAGAGAGTTCATTTTGTATTATTTATCTAATAGGTTTCCTTCATTCCTCTCTCTCCCTCCTATCACAAGTCTTCATATTGGAAACCTCTCACTCGTCTTACCCTAAAATTCCTTTTTTCCTTAGCTAGATAGAATAGCCGCAGCTAGCTAACTAGCTATATATATAGCTGAGTTGAGCACAGCTTGTCAATATTCCCCAATGCTTGTATGCTTCCAAACACACATACCTTATGTACTAGATTTCTAAAGGATTTTTCTTCACTTGCGGCATTGGTATTATAGCATTAGTTTTCTAATTGCTTTACTAGCTTCAAAATGGCGCGCTTTGTCCAAATTTATATGGAGTTTTAGCTGTTTTAGGCACCTAAATTTCCACTTCGGTTAGCAAAGTCCTTACCACCCGCGTGTCTATAACTTAACCTAGAACCAAGTGGCACAACATCCACATCAATGGCGCTTTCGAAGCTTTCGACATGGCGCTTTGGAAAAAAAAATCTAATTAAACTCGAAAAGCTCGGAAAAAAAAACCGCGAAAAAGCTCATTTTTTTTCCTCTATCTGGAAAATAGAAATGGTCTGAAGCAGGTACTTTTCGAGTTATGAAAGCTTAAAGCTTACAGGTTAGGCGCTTTTTTATATCGTTTTCTGGCAATTCTACACTACTTTGCTAATTACCGAGGCGTATGTTTTTAATGAGCTTGTAATCTGCTCTCTCTCTCTCTCTCTCTCTCCCTTCCTCTCTCTCTCTCCCTTCCTCTCTCTCTCTCTCTTTCTCTCTCCCCCTTTTTCTCTCTCCCTCTCTCTGTCTCTCTCCCTCCCTGGCCGTTCCCTTTCTATTCATAGCATTTGAGTTACGTTTGAAATGTCAAGTCCCGTTACACGTACATATAACGAGAATGTTAGAGTGGATAAGTGGATAGATCCGCCCTGAATAGCCCTAAAAAGTGGAATTAGAGATCATATCCCTGAAGTATAGATCAACCCTATTTTCCTATTTTGTAAAGCAAGACAGACAAAACAGGACACACAAAACTCAACTAAATAGACAGTCTCGTTTCGGCTACACATCAATTCAACCGGTGAACAAACAAACGCAGAATGAGAGCCATCAACAAAAAAAGGTTCGGGGAGACAATAGCAGAATGAGAGCCATCAACAAAAGAAGGTTCGGAGAGACAATAGAAATCCTGAAAATAAAAACATTGGCAAAGATGTCGGCATTGACAGTTCGACGAGAAAACACATTAGTCAAAAATAACAAGAAGAAAACAAAGGCAGCCTACGCCACCCCCAAAGAAATCCCGAGTCTTAACACACATTGCTAATGTACTTGCCGAAATGTTTACTTTGGAAGAGAAGGAGGAGGGGGAGGGGAATCAGGGTTGTTCATAGGGGGGTCTATCCGGTTCCACATTTGGCCTGGGGTCCCTAAGAAGGCCCAAAGGTGACAGTTAAAAAAAGGTCTATCCCGTCTCATTTGGTCCTAATAAAGGCCCATAAGTCCCGGAGCTGACAGTTACTATAATTTAGCTAAAACTACCCAGTATTCTTGTTTGTAAAAAAAGCAGCCCTTTTGTTGAATTTAGCCTTTGACTCGTTTAGGCGGCCCACTCACACTCCAACTTTGTCTGATATCTACGCCTGTCCGACAGTATGAAATGTATATCTAAGAAATTATGATTGATGCATTTTTGATAAAAGAATACTGAAGAGAAGAATGAAAACATATCCTTCTTATGCGTTGTGGAAAAGGGAGTTTTTTCCTCTGCTTCCTCTCCCTTCTTTTCGTCCTTTCTTTGCCTTTCCTGTCTTCTATTCTATCCTGGTGAAATATGAAGAACATCAACATAAACATCCCTTTAACGTTCAAGTGGTCAGCTTGGTCAACACTTGGCCAGTGTTCACTTTCTCAGAAGAAAAGGAGAGTTTGCTGAAGACTCCTCATGGACATACTTGAATGACCTACAAGTGGATTTTCCACGAGGAAAAGGAAAGTGTGCCAAACTGCTTCGGATAGCAAAAGCTCATCTAAAAGACTTCAGCGCAGCGGGATAAATGAGATAGCAAACCTGGACTGCGGGGTCAAAGGGACTTTTCAGTCCTATGCTGGCAAAGTCAGTATAAACAAGGTACATATTCTATTCTATTTGTTTACACTTTACACTGGCAAAAGGATTAGAAGTAGGTGTACTCTTCCAATTTTTTCGCCACTCCCAAAGTCCCTCTCAAACTCACCGCGTTTCCTCTTTGATTCTATTCTAAAAGGTCAATCCAAAAGAGTGCAATGCAGCATTTACATGGAGCAAGTGCCCATTTACATGGAGAAACAAAAGCCACATTATCAAATTCTCCAATAATGAAACACACAATCTATTATTCCAATTTTTTCGCCACTCCCAAAGTCCCTCTCAAACTCACCGCGTTTCCTCTTTGATTCTATTCTAAAAGGTCAATCCAAAAGAGTGCATTTACATGGAGAAACAAAAGCCACATTATATTATCGAATTCTCCAATAATGAAACACACAATCTATTATTCCTAATGCGAAACGTAGCATTTGCATTGACGAATCCCTCTGTTTTTCTTTTCCGGGAATCAATCCCATTTCCATCAGGATACACGAGTAATTTCCATTGGGAACACAGGGCCGGGAAAATTTTTTCGTGAGAATTAGCTTCTCATTAGGGACTTTGGGTCATCCTCACTTACCGGTTATAGGAGACAAAGGAACTTTTCCTACCAACCAAACATACATCAAAAGCACAATAGGATGGACACTCTCTGCTCTTTCACTTTGAGAAGGTCAAAAGCTTCCACGTGATTCACATTGATGGCAATGAACAGCAAAATCTATACTTGAATGACCTACAAGTGGATTTTCCACGAGGAAAAGGAAAGTGTGCCAAACTGCTTCGGATAGCAAAAGCTCATCTAAAAGACCTCAGCGCAGCGGGCTAAATGAGATAGCAAACCTGGACTGCGGGGTCAAAGGGACTTTTCAGTCCTATGCTGGCAAAGTCAATATAAACAAGGTACAACATATTCTATTCTATTTGTTTACACTTCACACTGGCAAAAGGATTAGAAGTTAGAAGTAGGTGTACTCTTCCAATTTTTTCGCCACTCCCAAAGTCCCTCTCAAACTCACCGCGTTTCCTCTTTGATTCTATTCTAAAAGGTCAATCCAAAAGAGTGCAATGCAGCATTTACATGGAGCAAGTGCCCATTTACATGGAGAAACAAAAGCCACATTATCAAATTCTCCAATAATGAAACACACAATCTATTATTGCTAATGCGAAACGTAGCATTTGCATTGATGAATCCCTCTGTTTTTCTTTTCCGGGAATCAATCCCATTTCCATCAGGATACGCGAGTAATTTCCATTGGGAACACAGGGCCGGGAAAAGTTTTTCGTGAGGATCAGCTTCTCATTAGGGACTTTGGGTCATCCTAGGTTATAGGAGACAAAGGAACTTTTCCTACCAACCAAACATACATCAAAAGCACAATAGGAAAAAATCTTGATTCCTAGAAGTTAAAAATGCTGATCTGATAGGTAAGTTTTAGGCTTCTGCCCGAATTTCATAGTGTCAGGTTTTTGTTCAAAATTTAACTCTAATAAGCATTCTCCCCAATGGTTTTTGTAAGGGCATTGAAAAAATTGCTGAGCCCAAGAAAATATTTGAGACGAAAAGGCGCTCAGGATTCTCAGGAAATTAAAGGATTAGGGAAGGAGAAAAACTCCTAAGTCTTAATTTCGAACCTGCCGTCAATCCTCATCAATGAGCCCCCCCACCCCTCGCCCAGCCCTTGCCTCTTTATTGTATAAACTCTTTATTTAATCAAAACTTGAACGGAGAAAGCTTTTACATTTTGAAAATCATTATCATCTCTTCAATTCAATTCATTCCAACTGCTGAAAACGCTGAACACATTGACTGGGCAGAAGGTAAAAATACTGGGTGCCGACGAAGGAACAGGAACGGAGAAAGCGATTTTAAATTTCAAAAGAGCCCATCAAAAGATGTTTCATCAAAATATGTAATAAGTTAAAGGATAGATATACCTGTATGTGTTTGGTTGTGACATGTGCATTTGGTAAGCAAGGAGTCACTAGAAATGTGTAACTCCAAAACTTTTATGCACAAAAACATTATTCTGAATACATTATTGGGGAACTATTGTTCTTTTTCCGCTTGAACATTTGAAAACTCTGTGTGGTAATTTGAAAATTGCTGGCTTGGGGAAAAGGTTTTTGCGCTGAAAAAGTTCAGGTAAGCATTTTTCCCATACCAGTTTTCGGAGTCATCCCCACAGACTTTTCTAGCAGAAAAGAGACGTCTTTATCATAAAGGTAATAGGTAAGTTAGTCTTTATGTATCTCTCTCTCTCTCTCTCTCTCTCTCTCTCTCTCTCTCTCTCTTACTTTCTCCTTCTCCAATCTATTAGAATCAGCTTTTACTTACATTCTCTCTCTTTCATTCTGATGTGTAATTTTCTCATTTACAACTATTTTCAATTTAAAATAAATCTCTTCTTTCAACAAGAGAGAGAGAGAGAGAGGAGGTTGTTAGAGAGGGGAGAGAGAGAGAGAGTTCATTTTGTATTATTTATCTAATAGGTTTCCTTCATCTCTCTCTCTCTCCTATCACAAGTCTTCATATTGGAAAACTCTCACTCGTCTTTCCCTAAAATTCCTTTTTTCCTTAGCCAGATAGAATAGCCGCAGCTAGCTAACTAGCTATACACATAGCTGACTTGAGCACAGCTTGTCGATATTCCCCAATGTATGCTTCCAAACACACATAACCTTATGTACTAGATTTCTAAAGGATTTTTTTTTTAGAGGTACTAACACTAGTTTTATAATTGCTTTACTAGCTTCAAAATGGCGCGCTTTGTCCAAATTTCAATGGAGTTTTAGCTGTTTTAGGTAGGTACCTAAATTTCCACTTCGGTGGGCAAAGTCCTTACCACCCGTGTGTCTACTAAACCTAGAACCAAGTGGCACAACATCCACATCAATGGCGCTTTCGAAGCTTTCGACATGGCGCTTTGGAAAAAAATCTAATTAAACTCGAAAAAAAATCCGCGAAAAAGCTCATTTTACATCAGGTTATCCTAGAATTTTCGCTTGAAAGCTGCACTTCAAAGCTTACGACCTTAGAAGAGTATTTTCCGAAAGACTATAACATACATAACGTTATGAGCTTCTGCTCCCTGGATGAAAAGAGGGTTTTTTATCTTCCTAAGTGAGTACACGTGGAAACATTAAGCTGTATAAAGATACAAGCTTCTACGGAGAAAAAGCTGAGAAAGGCTATAATGAATCTGTGTGGAAATACACCCTGCCTATCATAACTATCAATACGGACATGATAAAAATAGAAAAGAAGTCAGGAGAAGAAGACCTGAGAAGAAGAGAAGGAAAAATATGAAGCGAAAAGTTGAAGACGAGTTCAAGAAAGCAAAGAAGAATGGAAAGGAGGAGAAAGAGGAAAATGAGAAGAAGTTGATAACGGTTAGAAAAGTTGATTAAAAACTAGCAGCCCTTCATCTTGTTTAAGGAAATTTGGAAAATGGCCACCAACCTAAACCACCCAGTTCCCTATTATCCTGGACTATTGCACGACAACATATCGCACCAATCAACGGATCCACTCTCCTTTCACTGCAGAAAGTCAACACTACACCACCATAATGCAAGAGTAAACAAAAAAGCTGAAGTGTGAAAAAAAGTATCGATGCATGAAACAACATTTTTCGAGAGAAAAAAATAAATAATTTTAATACCCTTTTTCCCCAGAAAAAAGGGCTTCGGGAAAAAAAAGGGCTCCACATTCCTCGCGTTTAGAATAAACAAAGAGTTGGGTGTAAAACAAACATGTCTAATGGTGTTCCCGAGATCACGTGGACACGGAACAAATTTCGTGACATCTGAATAAATATAGACGTGTTCCACTCTACCCTTCCTTCCCCCAATAACGATGATCCACCCTGCCCCTGTTCCCCCTATAACGAAAGATATGTCAACACTTGGGTTTGATTTCAAGGGTAGGGTTGCCTTTTCCTTGTCCTTATTTAACATAAAACATATTAGGGGTCCCCATTCTTTTACCTTGGAAACATATTGGTGTATTTTTAGAGACTTTGCTGGCAACATGTTGCAAGAGGGAAGACGATGTACAGGATGCAACTTGCATGAGAGGAGGGAATGCAAGTTGCATGACAGGAGGGGATGCAACTTGCATGGCAGTACTGGAGGATGGGAATAAAGTTCAGGAAATGGGAAATACCAAATACCTCCTAGATCCACTCTCCTTTCACTGCAGAAAGTCAACACTACACCACCATAATGCAAGAGTAAACAAAAAAGCTGAAGTGTGAAAAAAAGTATTGATGCATGAAACGAACATTTTTCGAGAGAAAAAAATAAATAATTTTAATACCCTTTTTTTCCCAGAAAAAAGGGCTTCGGAAAAAAAAGGGCTCCACATTCCTCGCGTTTAGAATAAACAAAGAGTTGGGTGTAAAACAAACATGTCTAATGGTGTTCCCGAGATCACGTGGACACGGAACAAATTTCGTGACATCTGAATAAATATAGACGTGTTCCACTCTACCCTTCCTTCCCCCAATAACGATGATCCACCCTGCCCCTGTTCCCCCTATAACGAAAGATATGTCAACACTTGGGTTTGATTTCAAGGGTAGGGTTGCCTTTTCCTTGTCCTTATTTAACATAAAACATATTAGGGGTCCCCATTCTTTTACCTTGGAAACATATTGGTGTATTTTTAGAGACTTTGCTGGCAACATGTTGCAAGAGGGAAGACGATGCACAGGATGCAACTTGCATGAGAGGAGGGAATGCAAGTTGCATGACAGGAGGGGATGCAACTTGCATGGCAGTACAGGAGGATGGGAATAAAGTTCAGAAAATGGGAAATACCAAATACCTCCTATAATAGTATCTTTATCTAAGTATTTGTGGTAAAGACACTTTTCAGGGCTCATCTATCTTCATTCAACATAATTATTGTCTTTCTAGCTTTCTTTCTATTCTACTAACTTAGATTCTAAACTCCAATACTTTTCTTTTCCCCCACTGACTCTTTCGCTACAACACTCAACTTTCGGTACCTAATAACATCACATGAATTGTCATCTCTGATCCCTCTTGACTGTTGTATTATTTGTTCAAATTCCTCAAAACTAAATGACAAAGTATTGGATTTCACCAGTAGATTCTTCACAGTCTGTTAGAAAGTGAGACACGTCACTTTCGTAGAGTGCAGCTTCCACTCTAATCATGGCTAATGTTAGGGGGCTGCAAAAGAAGAAATATGAAATTCGTGTCTGAGGGAATCTGAGGGATGATATTCCCCAATCCTGTCCAATTTCTTCATTTCATATCTAGGAGAGTGCATTTCAAAATTCCTTGTATTCGGGTTAGGTATTAGCGTTACAACTTTCGGTAATAACCATAAGATTTTATGACGTTCCGAATTATTGTTTCTAATAAATTTCACCCACTCCAAGTTGTTTTTTCAACCACCTCCATTTCCTCAGTTACATTCACCTCCACAGTCTCTCCAAAGTTTTTCCTCATCCAGAGAGGGAAGGAGGGGATTCTGCAGAGGAGAGAAATATTCCAAGGACGGGAGGAGAGAATCGGGGAATATCAACTTTCATATAATATTCTTTTGGAAATTTTTGTGTGTCTGGGAAGAAGGGAGGGAAGGAAAGAGAGGGGGAGGGAAAAGGGAAATAATTTATTGACTCAGACTTGGAAACTTGCAGGTTTCGGCCTGTTCAGTGAACATGGACCATGGCCGATACTAATGCCGTATCCATACGGGTTAAGATTACTTTGGATTAAGGACAAGTTAAGTAACGTTCATGCGTTCATATAGGGTTAAGTTAACTTTCATGCAAAAGGGATGTCAGGGAATCCTTCTCCCACCAGGGGGAACTCGGACTTCCCTCGCCCAACCTGGAAATTATTTGAAATGCTATAGCATATTGAATTCAGCAGTTATACGATTCCAGACGGATCATACGTAAAAGAAGCAACGTTGTGTGTGATTGCTACATATCTAAGCGGATGATCTTCTAGGAACTCTAGGACAACACAAACTGCTGTCGAATTCGGGGTGCACTTAGTGGGGATGAAATTCTCAAGGGAGGACTGAACAGCCCTTCAGTCTCAAGACCCGAAGTCAGTTTATTTGGAAGGGGCTGAGGGCTGAGAGCTTCTTATATTTTTCTTAATATTTGTTCTAAGATTGCATTTTCAGATATTTGAATTTTAACTCTCGTCTGAGACGTCTGTATTTCTTTTCCGTCTTTTATTACATAATTTTATTTCTTCAGAGTAATTTATAGGAATTTATATTTTTTCCCCAAAAACCATACACGAAAAGTTTTTATTAAATTAAGATTTTTTTCGGTGATTCCCCCCCAGCGCTCGCTTTTGTTTTTGCTTTTTATTTTTGTTTTTGCTTTTTATTTTTTTGTTGGGCTGTCGGCGGTGCCTTATATCCGGGATTTAATATTTGAAACATTGGGAACGACTTTTCATTAGGACTGGCTGTTAAATTTAATCTCCTCTCTCGAATAAAAAGTTGTGGGAGACTCAATTTGAACTTTTGCAGAAGGAGGGGGGATGTAAAGACTTAAAGTTTGGCAATTTCATACGACTGACGATTGTCAGAGGGGGGTTTCAGAGTTTTTGAGACTGATTTAGACACATTATGAGTGTCTCTATAAAAAAAGAAAATTTAACTATACTAAGTACTGTCATATACGAGTACAAAAGGGGGGGTCTCGGAGATTTTTAGGTTATTTTAGCCGAAATGTGTCTAAATTCGTAGGTATCAACAATTCTACAAAGGGTAGATACTGTAGATAGATATAAGAAGCCATAATAGTCATCTTCTCTCCCCTCCCTTCCATCTCACCCAGACTTCTGTCCTACAATATTCTGCTCCTGTTACCTTTCCTCTTAACACCATCCTTCCTCTCCTTAGTCCTCTATAGATCTTCTAACCTCCATCCTCCAACCTTCTTTTTCCACTATTCCCCTTTTCCTCTATACGTCCTCTAACCTTCATCTCCAACCCGTCTTTCTCCCAACAATCTTCTCCGTCTCCTATACGAGTACATGTCCCATCCTTCAACCTCCCATCAACATCCTTCCCTTCCTCTCCTTAGCACCAACCTTTAACCTGTATCCTCCAAACACCTTTCTCCCTAAACTATGTATTCCCCTGTTCCTCTATACACCCTCTAACCTTCATCCTCAAACCGTCTTTCTTCCAACAATCTTCTCCATATCCTATACGAATACATGTCCCATCCTCCAAACACCTTTCTCCCTAAACTATGTATTTCCCTGTTCCTCTATACACCCTCTAACCTTCTCCTCAACCCATCTCAACCTCCTTTCTACCTCCTCCAACCTCCTTTCTACCTCCTCCATCCTCCTTTGAGGTGGAAATTCAAAATCCAAAGGAATTTTCCAACCTCCTTTCTACCTCCTCCAACCTCCTTTCTACCTCCTCCAACCTCCTTTCTACCTCCTCCATCCTCCTTTCTACCTCCTCCAACCTCCTTGCTACCTCCTCCATCCTCCTTTCTACCTCCTCCGACCTCCTTTCTACCTCCTCCAACCTCTTTTCTACCTCCTCCATCCTCCTTTCTACCTCCTCCAACCTCCTTTCTACCTCCTCCAACCTCCTTTCTACCTCCTCCATCCTCCTTTGAGGTGGAAATTCAAAATCCGAAGGAATTCGAGCAATCCCCACTAAAAAGTTTTAGTTTACAGCGGTTCCTGTCCATGGGAAACATAATTTAGTGTCGTGAAATATAATATCTTTAACGCCTCACACTCGCACCGGCAACTATTTGCTTTCCAAAAGGCTGAGGGAATGTGAGGGGTGGCGGGGAGTTTGAGGGGTGGGAGTAGGAGTTGTAAATAATGTACCGCGCGCACCCCTAAAAACCTCTTTCGGGCTTTCATAACTTCTATAGCCTCCTAGAAAAACTCTTTGAAAATGTATGTAGTTGTAAGTACATTTTTGGGTTGATTTTACGGGTGGTGCGTGTGTGAAAAATAAGAAACCGACGATCTGCAATGGTTTCCGAGCAAAAGCATCAGTGGGCGCTTTCTCCTCTTTTTGAAATGAAAGACACGTTCCGTACCTTTTCTCCTGCTTTCTGATGTCTCCGAAGCTCTAAGCACTTTTCTTGATATGGAGAACATTAAATTTATATCTGGAGAAAAGGGAGGGAAGAGGGAGGGAGAGAGGGAAAAGAGTCAGAAAAGATAGGGAGGGAGAGACTTTCCTCATTTCAGGTCGAACTAAGGGGAACTGTCATCAGGATTGAACTTTTACTTGACCATTTGAGGAGAAAAGTTTTGGAGGACACGTAAGCTTTTGGGGCAGAATTAATGGAAAAAAAAAAATAATAACTGTGTTAATCATCTAGATAGCTTCTACGGTCGTTACCTACTTCTAACCGGTTTTGAGGTTCCCAAAACGACTGTTTTTCATAATTTCCTCAATTTTAGATGAACTCCTTTACATGGAGAGATAGAGACATAGACTATAATTACGTGGGGACAGGTACTGTATAGTCCTGTATAAATTCCCATCCTTTGGAAAGGATAGTACTTGGGCAGTGATCATGAACTGTCATATTTTTCTTAATATTTGTTCTAAGATTGCATTTTCAGATATTTGAATTTTAACTCTCGTCTGAGACGTCTGTATTTCTTTTCCGTCTTTTATTACATAATTTTATTTCTTCAGAGTAATTTATAGGAATTTATATTTTTTCCCCAAAAACCATACACGAAAAGTTTTTATTAAATTAAGATTTTTTTCGGTGATTCCCCCCCAGCGCTCGCTTTTGTTTTTGCTTTTTATTTTTGTTTTTGCTTTTTATTTTTTTGTTGGGCTGTCGGCGGTGCCTTATATCCGGGATTTAATATTTGCAACATTGGGAACGACTTTTCATTAGGACTGGCTGTTAAATTTAATCTCCTCTCTCGAATAAAAAGTTGTGGGAGACTCAATTTGAACTTTTGCAGAAGGAGGGGGGGATGTAAAGACTTAAAGTTTGGCAATTTCATACGACTGACGATTGTCAGAGGGGGGTTTCAGAGTTTTTGAGACTAATTTAGACACATTATGAGTGTCTCTATAAAAACGAAAATTTAGCTATACTACTGTCATGTACAAAAGCGGGGGAGGGGCTCAGAGTTTCTTAGGTTATTTTAGCCGAAATGAGTCTAAACTAAATACATACTCTACAATTCTAAAAAGAGTAAGTAAATATCAAAAGCCATAATAGTCATCTTCTCTCCCCTTCCTTCAATCTCACCCAGACTTCTGTCCTACAATATTCTGCTCTTGTTACCTTTCCTTAACACCATCCTTCCTCTCCTTAGTCCTCTATACGTCCTCTAACCTCCAACCTTCTTTTTCCACTATTCCCCTTTTCCTCTATACGTCCTCTAACCTTCATCCCCAACCTCCTTCCTACCTCCTCCATCCTCCTTTGAGGTGGAAATTCAAAATCCATACGACTGACGATTGTCAGAGGGGGGTTTCAGAGTTTTTGAGACTAATTTAGACACATTATGAGTGTCTCTATAAAAACGAAAATTTAACTATACTACTGTCATATATAAAAGCGGGGGAGGGGCTCAGAGTTTCTTAGGTTATTTTAGCCGAAATGAGTCTAAATACATACTCTACAATTCTACAAAGGGTAAATATCAAAAGCTATAATAGTCATCTTCTCTCCCCTCCCTTCCATCTCATCCAGACTGTCCTACAATATTCTGCTCTTGTTGCCTTTCCCCTTAACACCATCCTTCCTCTCCTTAGTCCTCTATACGTCCTCTAACCTCCATCCTCCAACCTTCTTTTTCCTTAAACTATTCCCCTTTTCCTCTATACATTCTCTAACCTTCATCCCCAACCTCCTTCCTACCTCCTCCATCCTCCTTTGAGGTGGAAATTCAAAATCCGAAGGAATTCGAGCAATCCGCACTAAAAAGTTTTAGTTTACAGCGGTTCCTGTCCATGGGAAACATAATTTAGTGTCGTGAAATATAATATCTTTAACGCCTCATACTCGCACCGGCAACTATTTGCTTTCCAAAAGGCTGAGGGAATGTGAGGGGTGGCGGGGAGTTTGAGGGGTGGGAGTAGGAATTGTAAATAATGTACCGCGCGCACCCCTAAAAACCTCTTTCGGGCTTTCATAACTTCTATAGCCTCCTAGAAGAACTCTTTGAAAATGTATGTAGTTGTAAGTACATTTTTGGGTTGATTTTACGGGTGGTGCGTGTGTGAAAAATAAGAAACCGACGATCTGAAGCGCAGTCTAACAGATCAAGGAGAAAGTATAGGTATCCAATGTATCGCTACATCGATCTAGACAAATCGAAGGTGGATTGTCGTAATGGACACAGTCCTTAAAGTATTTGACCAGGATGATGCAACACTACATGATGAAGACTATGAAGAGGTCACGGCTGCCGCGTGGACATTTCGTAATCTGTTTGAAAGAGCCAAACGTTCAATTGTCAGCAGAAAGGAATTATGAACATTGTCCAATCACAATCAAGTCGAAGTCGGAAGTTTCCTAAAAAAAAGGTGTTCTGGCACTTCCCATTTCGATTTGACAACACCACCCAGTACATCACCTAACCTTTCATATCTTCGGAAAAGGGTCTCCCCCCCCTCTACCTACCCCTCCACCTTCCCCACTCCTTTCCAAAATCTCAAATATAATGATGCTCGTATATGTACGAGAGTGTACCTTTGCTTTGCAAAAGTTCAAAAGTTTGGAGGACCTCCTCCCCCGGTCCTTTTTGAATTTCATGTTGGAGATTTATGTACATTTCAATAACGAGAAGGGGTGGGAGGGAATGGATGGTGAAATCCTTCCACCCCTGGAGAAAGTTGGAGGGGGGATGGATGGTAGCCCCTCATCCGCGCTTGTAAAACAAAACTTGGAATTCCAAATTAATAAATTTCCTCCGGTTTATGTTTAATTAGACAGATGTTAGTGTTGGGGAGGTGTGTAGTTTTTGGCTTTCCATTCTTTAGCTACACAATTAAATTATGAGACCGCGCCGCGCACCTTTGTGTTCTCTTTTGTTTTCTAATTTGGAAAGTTTTGCGTGCCTCCTGACCCTTCTTCCGGTCTTCGTGATTCTTATCTTCTTTTCCTCCTCCTCCTCCTCCTCCTCCACCTCCTCCTTCTCCTTCTCCTCCTCCTCTTCATCCTCCTCCTCTTCATCCTCCTCCTCTTCCTTCTCCTTCTCCTCCTCCTCCTCCATCACCACCTTCTCGTCCTCCTCCTTCTCCTCGAATTTCTCCGGACTTTCTTTTCGCTCAAGTTATTCCGATCCGATACCGATCTTCTTCTCCTCCTCCTTCTCCTCCTCCTTCTCCTCCTCCTTCTCCTCCTCCTCCTCCTTCTCCTCCTCCTCTTCGTTCTCCTCCTCCATCACTATCTTCTCGTCCTCCTCTTTCTCCTCGAATTTCTCCGGACTTTCTTTTCGCTCAAGTTATTCCGATCCGATACCGATGAATTGAGAATTTCCCCTGGGGCGTTACTAAGTGACTGAAGATATAGTTGGAATGGGACTTCGAAAAATAGAAGACAAGAAAGAAGAAAGTGGCCATCTCCACTAAATTTCATCCCTTTTTTACCCATCCCACATCACATTCAACATGTAACGCCCAACGCTCGTGTAAAATAACACTCATGTAAAGTATCGCTTGTGTAAGCATATACATGATTTCCGTCAAGACAGAACTAAAGTGGTGTTTTCACTGTTTTCAAGCGTGGATGAACTTGAAATCCTTGAAGGAGTCTTCATCCAACTATCATTACTACTACAAGAACCCACTATTGTTATTATCAAAATGACCTACTTTCGTTACTAACACAAACATTACTATTTGAAAGAGCTTTTCTTTGAAGGAGCTTAAAGTCAGTATTCACTCCTCTGTCCTCACTTACCACTACTCGATCATTACTACCACAATAACTGCCATCAAAATCAAAATAACCATCACCACCATCATCCAGATCACCATTATCAACGTCACACTTGCCATCATAACTATCATACCTTCTATCATCAGAATTACTATCATCGGGCTTATCCTACAGTTGATGCATTTTTTCCCATTATAATATACACCATCATAAAGTATCTATGTGTGTTTTCCTATCAACATATAGAGCGTGTATTTTTCCTCGCGCATTTTGACTTATGTCTTTTCCACGTGCCACAATTTACTGAATCTTTAATGCCAGTCTGGAAATGAGGCGGAGATAAAGGAGGGAAGGAAGAGGCGGGAGAGGAAAAGAGAGAAAAGAAGATGAAGGATGAAGAAACAGTAAGAAGGGAAAATGATGAGGAAGAGGATAAAGAGGAACTGAAGGAAGATGAGGTGGGAGAAGGGAAGGAGGAAGAAATGGCAAGAAGGAGAAAGTGAATAAGGCTAAGGGAGAGGAGGAAGGCGAAAGAAATGAATAAAGGAGAACGAGAAAAAAAAAATAAAGAAGAGGAGAAGGAAGAAGAGAAGGAGAAATAGGAAGAGGTAGAAGAGAAGGTGATAGAAGAGGAGGGAGGAAAAGGAGAAAGGTGTGAGAGGAAAGAAACAAGAGAAGAACGCAAAGAGAGAAAAATAAATAACGCCAAACTATGTAAATGTAGAACAAATGAACAAAGAAATATTTGAAAACGTAAGAGAGAAGGAGAGAAGGAGGAAAGGGAGAGGAGAAGGAGAAAGAAAAGTTTTAAGTGAAAATGAAAAAGTTGGAGAAAAAAAAGTAAAATAAATAAATATAAAAAAAATGTAACTTTATACTTTCTTTCTCTTTTGCTTATTATGCAGTGGTACCTAGACGGAATTATGGTGCAGGTGTCACTTACGTTATGGAACATGTTTTTAGAGGAAAGGACAAGTGAATCCACAAGTATACAGCATTACGAGTTAACGAGTATCACCACAGCATAGAGATTGAGGAACTTACCTGTAATCATAAGAAAGAGCAATGAATTAGTCAAAGGAAATAAATATTATAACATTTAACATAAACTTAAAGCTGTGTCCACGCGTAGTTGATGGTCATCAATGGACCATCGATCGACGGTGGACTGAGTATTGACAGTCTCAGTATAGAACACTTGCGAAAGCATGCAAAAATAGATGGTACCTTAGGTGTATACTTTAGATGTCTAATTAACTGGAGAATTAACTGTTCAATTTGTCTATATCCATCGACGAGTGCAGTTAACGGTAGTACCTACCAAGTTGGTGAAGTTCAAAGTTCAATTCCCAGAATACCAGAGTCTTCTTAGTCTTCACCTTTTCAAGCTTATGCGGAGTCCCAGAATACCAGAGTACCTACTCGAAAAAATTCCCTCTTTGAAGATCCATCCCAATGCATCCACTTCAACGGGTCACTTTCTCGGTCTCTTGTGTTGACCCTGCTCCCCGAAGGGGTGCAATGGTTTCCGAGCAAAAGCATCAGTGGGCGCTTTCTCCTCTTTTTGAAATGAAAGACACGTTCCGTACCTTTTCTCCTGCTTTCTGCTGTCTCCGAAGCTCTAAGCACTTCTCATGATATGGAGAACATTAAATTTATATCTGGAAAAAAGGGAGGGAAGAGGGAGGGAGAGAGTCAGAGAAGATAGGGAGGGAGAGACTTTCCTCATTTCAGGTCGAACTAAGGGGAACTGTCATCAGGATTGAACTTTTACTTGACCATTTGAGGAGAAAA
>NW_007379323.1:87497-103494 GCF_000475195.1 Diaphorina citri | reverse complement strand
CAGTACTGCAACCATTTTACTATGCAAAGTTTCAATTTCGTACCTAAAGTAACTATTCAGCCTTTTTCGGATTTTTGCCGCACCCTGTATTTACCTACATTTTTACGTGTCATTTCAGTGACCTCTGTTTTGTGTTTCCAGCTAAAGCAACATACGCTGCCATTGCAAAGACGTATGCCTACTTGACCCCAGACTTGTGGAAGGACAATCCCCTGAAGAAAACTCCCTACAGTGAGTTCAGTGAGTACTTGGAAAAGAATCATCGTATTACTGGTGCCCGTCTAGAAGCCTAAACCATTGAATCACGACCTTTGTATCTGAATTGAATTCAATTAAATAAAGATAGACCATTTCTAACCAAACATGTTGAATCATTCAACTCGTTCAAACGAATAGTTTTTCTGACGAATAGATTTGTACTCGAATAGAAACTGTATGTTGCAATAATATGTGGCGAGTGCGCGAGTGAACTCGGGTCAGAGAACCCAATGAATAGTTTTTCCACTCGAGTGGAACAAAATAATAATCGAGTGCACTCGAGTGAAGTCAAACTCGAGTCCACTCGAGTAAAATCATTCACTCGGCCCATCACTAATTTTTTGTCACCTAACTCACCTATTAGCCAGATTAGCCTATTACCTATTTCCTATTTTTACTTTTTTTTTACCTTTCGAGACTCGAGAGTTCAGTTTTTAAGTTAAGTGCTGTGTGAAGTGTCATGAGTGTCAGCTAATCTAATTTACCGATTTAAAAGTCCAATAAAGTCTGCATTCTAGTTCTTCAGTGTAAAATCTGACCTGGACCATATCCAGTTTACCCTTGTGTCCAAAGTGGCTTCATAACTGAATCACTTTCATTCTCCTTTGCCTGAGTAATGAGCATTTTAATCTTAACGTACATCTTTAGGGCCCTTATCGGCAATGATAGATAAATACTATTAGTTCAGAACCCATGACAAAAAAACTGCTTCTAAAACCAGGTTGTTAGGTTAGGTTTTTTGCTTAGGTCTTATCATCCAGAAATTGAAGAGAGAAGGAAGATAGGATAGGAAAAAGCCAGCCATTCCAAGAATGAACATTATCCCTTTGGCATAAAATCCACCTCAAACGGAAATCAAACCCACAGCCTAGCCCTTACAAGGCAGATGCACTACCAACCAAGCTAATTAGGCTGGCTAGGTTATGTTAAAAATTACCAAATCCAAACCTTAAAAAGAAAAAGAAAGGAAAAATCTTTTTATCTCTAGTTTGCACGTTTATTATATTATACTTTTCATTTAAATTAGATATTACAATCAAGCGAATTACAAAGCAAACAAAAATAAATATAAAATAAATTTTAAAAATTGCCGCCGGGACAGAGGGTTAGAAAAAATGCCCAACAATCCCACGCTATCCTTGCTAAGTTACCTACCACTCCAATGCAAAACTGTAGAAACAATATCCTATCTCACCTCGTCCGAGCTCATCTCAGCCCAGTACATAAACACAGCCTTATCCAAGGCATGAGTGGTAATTACCTTACATCTGGGCCAGATGATCTGGCAACACTGACGAAATTCTTCATTTTTTGTCACCTAACTCACCTTCTCTTTTATTTCGGGGAAAAAAAACCTTAGCAGTTCCCTCTGTCAAACCTCTTTGAAAAAAAAAAAAAAAAAAAAAAAATGTTTGACCCCTTTTGGTGATAAAATTTGCCACTTTATAGTACATACCAAACATTATGTACATGGTGTAGCAAAAGCTGCAAAAGTCTGTCAAAGGCTGAATATTTTTCCATTGGCTTTAGGTGCAAAATTGAAACTTTGCATGGTCATTGGTTTAATGGTTTTGTAAAAAAAAAAAAAATACTTGGAGGACACTTTCAGGGGCAAACCCCATGTAGGGGCTAGAGGCCTCAGGTCAAATTTTCAGTAAGACCTTGAAAAATATAGTACTAAAAATACATATTTAGGTGTAAGACTGGAGAACAAAAATAGTGGGTACCTACAGATTTTACTTACATATGATATGATAATTATTGTCAGATCTGACTGGATTTTTAAAGCAATTGAAACCAATTTGTATTACTTAGTATTTCCCCCCTAGATTTTCTTCATTAAACTCAAGTGTTTAAATGATAACTCAAGGAAATAATGAGAAAATTGTCCTCACAAAGTTGTGTCAAACATCTTGAAATAATTACCTTAAATAGTGAGAAATAACTCAAGGAAATAATGAGAAAATTGTCCTCACAAAGTTGTGTCAAACATCTTGAAATAATTACCTTAAATAGTGAGAATTTTTTTTATTTTTAACAAACAGTTTCTCCAAATGATATAAGTAGTGTGAGAATTTTACGTAATCATCACTAACATATGATGGACTTATTTAGAAGATTTTTAAATAAACAGTTACACTGTAATGTGACTATTTCAAGTTTTCACCACTAACATATGATGAACTTGTCTAGGAGATTTTTTTGGTCCTATATTGAAGTGTGAAGAGTGTCTAAATCTTTTAGCACAAATGCTGAAACAATTGCAAATGGGCCTTCGAGCATTTGTTCTACTGGCCTCAAAATTCTGGTCATGCTTGATATTTTTATTCAAAAAACAAGTCAGGGTGGTAAGTAATATTTAATTTTAAATGTTTTTATGAAAAAAAAATTTTTTATTAAAAAAACAAGGCGGGGTGGTAAATAATATTTAATTTTAAATAAAAAAAAAAAAAAAAAAAAAAAAAAATGTATACAGGGTGTTCAATCTAAAAGTGCTCCATAGAACCCATAAAATCAGTTTTTTACCCCATAAAAGTCCCCAGTAAACTTTTTGGGTCCAATTAGCTTTCACTCCAATGTAACTTTTGATGAGGAATTGACAACTTTCAAAATTATCTGACTTACAGTTAAGGAATTACAGATTCAAGACTTGGCAAATTCAAGAAAGAAAATAATACTGTTTTTGAAAAGGCCTTAGAAAATTTCTGTTAAAGATATTTTTATCTATCAATAAGTCATCCCCATGTGATTTTTCATGCCAAATCAAATGGTGCTACCTGGAACACTATCCGGCTCACAGTTAGGGAATTACAGGTTCTATTCTTTACTGTGTCAATAAATTTTGATAATTAAAAAAAAAAAAAAAAAAAAACATATACCTAAATGTGCATGCAAAAAGTCAATCCTATCTATTTTTTCACGAGGAATCTGATGGTTTAACTCCATCCCACAAACAGTTTCAGAATAATCAATTACTTATGCCCATTTCGATTTAGCAATGGTTCGTAAAAATTAGTAAACTATGTTCACAAGAGTGTATCAAACCCTTAACCTATCAAATGTGTTTGAATACAACTAAAACTTTTACCATTGAGTTCATTGTGAAAAATCACATAGGATTGACTATTCACATGCCTACTATTCATTTCTAACAAAAGTCAGAACTTTGAGTCAGGGTATTTTTTTTTTTTTATTTTATTTTATTTTATTTTATTTTTATTTTATTTTTTTTTTTTGTCTTCTGGGTCACTAGGAAGCTATTTGCTATGAAAACTCATTTTGATATTTATTTTTGGCTCAATCCCCAAATTCGCTCAATAAGCAAAAAACTGCTCACTCCATGGAGTAAAAAATGCAAATGGAGCAGTTGCACTTGGGTAAAAATTATGAAAAAAAGGTTGAATTCCATAAAAAAGGTTGTGAAAACTCCAAATCTGAGGTCAAAACTCCACAAAAGTAACCTCTAAAACAGGTGTGCACAAACTGTAGCCTGCCAGCTCCTTTCATGCAGCCTACAAGCTCATTTCGATTTTTAAGAATGTGAAAAAAAAAAAAATGTGTTGAGAGGACTTTTATTATTATTTTGAAAGGTTGTAGATGGTCACAATAGATCTAAAAAGGTCGCAGTGATAAAATTGCATAACCTCTCACAAGAGAGGAGCAACCAGACTCATAATAATAATAAGGTTGTAGATCAAATTATTCAAAAATTTCGCCTGCAGCGCTCTACTTTATTTTGTTCCTTTAACAGAGTTTCAGTGTGGAGAAAAAATGTGTAGAAGAGGATCTAAGAATAAGTTAGGTACCTCAAAAATTAATTATTCAGGTACCTACATGCTTTGTGAAAAATTTCCTCTTGGCACTAATTTTGTGTGATAAATAAGGTAAAAAATATGTCAAAACTGATGAAAAAAATTACCTGTGGCACTATTTATCTTGTTTCATTAAAATGAAGGGAGGGGGTAAGTACCCCCCCCGTCGCGAAAGTAGCGATTTAAACACGAGAGTGTTTCATAATTATCAATTTAAGAGTTAATGGTTGCTAGGGAGTTTCAAATATTGATACTTGTTGATAGGTAAATATTGATTTCTTGCCTAGGAAATGAGGTAAACAAACGAGTTTTTTCAGTGTAAGAAAATTTGTCTAGGAAAAAGTCTGGAGGAAATTTAGTAGAAGAAATTTAGAAAGCCTATTTGGAGAAGCCTAATTCAGAGAAGTTTTAGTAGACGTTTCAGTAGAAGTTTTTTGAGATATTATTTAGAAGAGAGACATTTAGGATATTTCATATAAAACAAGTTATAGTGAAAAGTGTAAAGTTTGAATACCTACAAGAGAGACATTGTGTAAAAGTATGGAAGACAGTGTGACATTTGAATTTATTGTGAAAAAAATTACCTATTTATTGTTATTTGGAAACCCTGATGTTCCTCTCTGTGCTAGTGAGTTTATGAGTAACCCTTCAGCAGGAAAACATCTTCCCCAATAATAATAATAATAATAATAATAATAATAATAATAATAATAATAATAATAATAATAATAATAATAATAATAATAATAATAATAATAATAATAATAATAATAATAATAATAATAATAATAATAATAATAATAATAATAATAATAATAATAATAATAATAATAATAATAATAATAATAATAATAATAATAATAATAATAATAATAATAATAATAATAATAATAATAATAATAATAATAATAATAATAATAATAATAATAATAATAATAATAATAATAATAATAATAATAATAATAATAATAATAATAATAATAATAATAATAATAATAATAATAATAATAATAATAATAATAATAATAATAATAATAATAATAATAATAATAATAATAATAATAATAATAATAATAATAATAATAATAATAATAATAATAATAATAATAATAATAATAATAATAATAATAATAATAATAATAATAATAATAATAATAATAATAATAATAATAATAATAATAATAATAATAATAATAATAATAATAATAATAATAATAATAATAATAATAATAATAATCATAATAATAATACTTCTTTAGTCAGCTCCCATGGTGTAGTGGTCACTGCACTCGCCTTGCACGCGGGAGACCCGGGTTCGATTCCCGGCGGGGTCAAGAAATTTGTATCATGCAAATGATTGATCCCGTGACTGGCTGTTGCGGGGCCCACTCAGCCTCGTGAGGAAAATGAGTAGCTATGACATGTAAATGCGCATAGCGACCGGTGCCAGCATGGTAGGTAAACATTGGTTGTTAGGATTATTGAGATACCTACTTATTGGGAAAAATCCTACAATGCTGCAGTGAGCACCAAAGTTGTGACATAATAACACAAAGAAATTGCATTTACACTTATTGGGAAAAATCCTACAATGCTGCAGTGAGCACCAAAGTTGTGACATAATAACACAAAGAAATTGCATTTACATTTTTTTTTTTACATTTTACATTTTTTTCACTTGTTCTTTTCTTGATCTTGAACAGGTAGTTATTAAAGTGGCCATGTCCAGTGAAGAACTGACTCAACTTACCAAATCTCCGTGAGTTCACGATATCCACACATTGCTTAATGTTAGTATTAACCTCTTGGTACATTGCCCCTTTGAGTGCTCTCTATCCCACTTTTGCTGCCATTTTATCATGAGTTTTTCTTGAAGGTCCGTTTTCCCATTTCTCCATTACTCCACATCTTTGGTTATTTTGTGCAGATTATAGATCCCTATTTTTTCTGCAATCATGAGTTCGATTGGAAGGCTGCCTGATAAAACTTGCAAAGCTTCTAAATGCAAACGCTTCCCCTGCCGTCCTTTCCCCCCCCCCCCAGATATGCCGTCTACAAATGAATGCGGCCCGCGGCCAATCTTTTAAGGTCCAATGCGGCCCGCGGTCACTTTGAGTTTGTGCACCCCTGCTCTAAAAAGTCGAAAATTCAATTTTCATTTTCTCTTGGTTCTAATGAAAGAGTTCAAAAACCTATGATGTCAAAGTTTACGAAATATGCAGAAATGCATTCGCACACAAACAAGGAGATCTTAAAGGAGTCATTGAGTTTTTTTATTACACTCATACCTCTGCCTTGTACTCGTAGAGCGTATGATAGGGGTGTTATCTCGTTTTGAGTCACAATACTGGCATTTTTCACTTGTTCAGTCAGGCCCCCCCCCCCCCCCCCCCCCCCCTAAATACAACCCTGCTTTTAGGTTTGGCATGATTTTAGCCAACATTCCCGCTGTTCTTTCTGCTTTTTTCACCGCATATTTGACGTGTTCAACGGTTCAACCATTCTCAGGTTTTCGCCAAATATAACTCCCAAATATTTTGCACTTTTTTGATTTAATTTCCATGTCTTCAACTTTAACTCTAATTTCTCGGCATTTTCTCTTAGTCGCTAGCAGTACAACTTCAGTTTTTTTGAGGTGCGACTTTTAGCTGTGCATTGTTTATCCCATCCATTCAATGATTTCCACTACCAACCAAGCTAATTAGGCTGGCTAGGTTATGTTAAAAATTACCAAATCCAAACCTTAAAAAGAAAAAGAAAGGAAAAATCTTATCTCATTGTTTGACCTAGCCAGCCTAGTTAGCTTGGTTGGTAGTGTGTCTGCCTTGTAAGTGCTAGGCTGCCATTCAATGATTTTTTTTTTTTTTCCATGACATTATTTGTTACCTCTTCAATTTCCTCCTTTGTTTTTCCCGAGGTTACAATAACGAGATCATCCACGTGATCGCGTATGCGACGATACTAGAGTTAGGTGGCAACTCAATTTTCAGCACAGAATCGTAATGATTGCTAATACATGTTCCAAATGTTGCTTCGGACTTATATTATAAAATTAAAAAAAAAATAATAATAATCTAATTTATTGATATTTTATACGATTCCTTATTATATGGGGTGTATTTTAAGACAGAAAATTTAAGATCCAGGTAGGTTTCTTAATCCAGGATCATAGGTTCAACAGCAAAAGGTAAGTAATGAAGGAGTGATGGAAAAATTGTTTTGGAGAACATTTTCTTTAGAAGATATAATTCAGAAGCTAGGTTCCACAATCCACATTGACGTTTCTTTTCATATCAATCCTTTTTTGTGGAGGCTGACTCTTGACGGTTATTTTTCAAGACGAAGTGTTTTTGGGGGGGGGATTCAATATTAAGTCCTTGGTTAGGAGTGTACCTAGCAAATGAAACTAGCCATTTCATTAAACTGATAAGGAATCATGTGTTTGTGATAAGTATATATAAGTATATATACAATAATAAAAAAAAAAATCCTCGAGAAATTCAAAGTACATACTGAAAATTTACTCCTATACAAAGGTATGGAAACAAAATTGTGCATAAGCTAATCAAGTCGCCGCCACGCCGTTTCATAAAAACATTTAAAACCTACCCTGGAAATAAAAACTCTGTTGACCTTAGATCACAATGTTTTCAACTTATTGAACTTATTATGTACTCTGATCTTGATGCTAAGGTGGAACTTCACTCTTGCCAGGAAGGTCATGCAATCAAACATATTCCTCGATGTGAAAAATATTATTTATTTCTTGAACGTCGGTCGATCGTAGCGTAACTGTGAATCTTTTGATCCGTTATCACTTGTTATCATGGCTTTGATTCTACTTTTTGTCCTTCTCTACGTATTCCTGTTAGAAATCGTGGATATAATGTGCGCTTTGGTGTGTTTGACATCAATCGTGATGGACAGAAAAGTCGACTGGTTCGAAAATTCGCCCACGGCGTGTGTAAAAAAATTCGTCCACGGCGGTTATTAATTATTTCCTAACCTAAAGTTGTTTATTTATTATAAAAAGCCCAGTCATTTTCATTATGTTGTATTTGTTTAGTATTATTCCGTGATGAGTTTTTTTTTTTTTTTTTTTAGTTCGGGACAAGCGACCTAAAACGTTAAAAAAAACGGGATTTTGGATGAAAATACGGGACAAGCAGCTTTTTTAACCCCCCCCCCCTAGCCCTCACCCTGCCATTTTTGGAAGAAAAAAAAACAATCAATTTTTAAAAATCAACACACTCTCCTGTCTGTACTAAGTAAATAGTGTAGGTATATTGGTATATTTATAACTCTGTGGTGGAATGGTTGATTAAGGTAAGGCATTGGACTTCGAATCAGGAGACCGGGGTTCGAATCCGGCGTCCTACAGAAAATTTTAATTTGTTACATTGGTAAAGATTAATAATTACCGGAGGAGAGGTGAAACTGTGGAAAATACGGGACACGCGTGTCCCGTACGGGACATTTTGAAAAGTGCCCAAAATACGGGACGTCCCGGGAAATACGGGACGTCTGGCAACCCTAATATGTTATAAAAAGAACTTTCACAAATTAATGTAAAACACTATACCTTAAAAAAAAAAAATGTAAAACACTATACCACGCGTGTCCCGTACGGGACATTTTGAAAAGTGCCCAAAATACGGGACGTCCCGGGAAATACGGGACGTCTGGCAACCCTAATATCTAAACACTACCTTCTGGGGGTAAAACTGAAAAACACTTCAAAATTATTTAGAAAACCCGACAGAATAAGTAGAACAGATTAGCTCAAACAATATTTCTAGCTCAGGGACGTAATTCGGATGGTAAATTTAAGATCTGTGACAGAACTCGGAGCCCCGTTATGAACAAAGTGTATGTACTAATATAAGTATGTACCTACTAACCTCCCTAATAAATAATTAAATTGTTTTATTCTCCCTGTTACAGATTGCACAACACCAAGCAGTGAAGTATGAAATTTTTCCACTGTCCCCTTTGTCAAGGCACAGACTGAGTGAGTAGAATATTCTTACAACCGTAAAAATTTGATGTAGGCAATGTACTTTCAATATTACTATGTTGTGCTTCTGAAAATGCGTTTTCGTTGGATAGTAAATATTCTTCCGTTTTCGCAGGTATTGTGAAAAGAAAAGTGCTCGTTTTAGATCTTGACGAAACTCTCATCCACTCCCATCACGATGGCATCACCAGACCTACAGTTAAGCCGGGTACCCCACCTGATTTTGTACTCAAAGTTACCATTGACAGACATCCTGTAAGATTCTTCGTTCACAAGCGGCCCCATGTCGATTTCTTCTTAGACATTGTAAGTGAAAATTGGAAATTATCTTTGACCATTATTCATTATTCAGATAGTTTTACACTTTAATGTCCCTGGACATTTTCTCCATCTTTTTTCAGTTTTTGCTAAACAAAAATAGTCAAAACAAATAATGTCGATATCACCTCCTTAGACCACGGAACAAAGTTCCCCATACATATTGTTAAAAGATTAAACACTCAAATCCGTCACTTGTCCCCGGCTATTTTACTTGACATTTGGTCAGACATCCTAAGGCTGTATGACACTTCCGCTAACAGTAGACCGAAAACACCCAAAAAATATTGCAAAAACGCTTTTTAAAAATTGAGATTTCCGTCAACCATGGAATCCTGTTTACTACTTGCGTACTAAAGATGTACTACTTGCGTTCGTATTGGATAAAAACAGGTAGACAGCGAAAAATACCTATCAAAATTTGGTCCCACAGAAAAAATCCCTTATTTTACCCCACGAGAGAATTATAGAACGCGAAAAGAACTTTCGCAAATGATCAACTTTCTGGGAATCATAGGGTTAGGTAGCACGTGAAAAGAAATTTCACAAATGATCAACTTTCCAAATGATGAACTTTCTGGGAATGATAGGGTTAGGTATAACGCGAAAAGAACTTTCACAAATGATCAACTTTCTGAGAATTATAGGGTTTGGTAGTACACATCAAGATCCTTCACAAATGATCAACTTTTTGTGTGTTATGGTTTTAGGCTGTGTTTATGTACAGGGCTGAGATAGGCCATTCTCGGCCTTTCTTGGCGTGTGGAAAATGATGTGGTAACTTAACACAGAGCCTTCATGAGCTTGTAAACTTGTAAAGTTGGCGGGAAATTCGAAATTTTGATTTTTTTTTTTTTCGCAACGCGTAGGTACAATCTGAATTCATTTTTTACTTTTTATCTCTAGTTTGCACGTTTATATTATACTTTTCATTTAAATTAGATATTACAAACAAGCGAATTACAAAGCAAACAAAAATAAATATAAAATAAATTTTAAAAATTGCCGCCGGGACAGAGGGTCAGAAAAAAAGCCCAACAATCCCACGTTATCCTTGGTTAAGTTACCACTCCAATGCAAAACTGTAGAAACAATATCCTATCTCACCTCGACCGAGCTCATCTCAGCCCTGTTCATAAACACAGCCTAAAGAGATTAGGGCTTCGAAAACCATGTAAAAAAAGGACTCTAATAATTATTTTATTTGAGCGAAATTAAGAAAACACGGGAAATGTCAGTTTTTTTTTTTTTTTTTTTTCCTTTTTTGGTTTAAATGTTTCGTTCTAATAAAAACAAAAAAATAAAATCCCTCAACCTATGAAAAATAATAAAAACAAGACGCCTGTGCGCAAGTCGGACGTCTTTTTTTTTTCATTTAAGTACGCAACTAGAAGGTTAAAATTGAATAGCCCCATGGAAAAGGATCAATCATCGATCTTGTTTTTTTTTCTCTCTTCCTCACAAAAATACGGGGTCACCTGTTATGAGGGGAAGAAATAAAATCACAGTACTCAAACACATACATTGTAAACTTGGCGAGGGTAGGGTGCGTTAGGTGTTAAACTCGACAGTTGAGGAACTTTAGTGACAAGTCACAGCGTGTGTAAAAAAGATCCTTAGTAGGCGAGCGCTGTAACCACAATGCTACCGAGGCAATTATATTGCCTTTTTTTATAACATAAAAAAGGCAATATTGGTCTTTTTTGGCAAAAAGGCAATATTTTTGATTGTGTTCTGGCAATAGCCAGAACAAATCAAAAAATGTATAGATTCTGATCCATCGATGGAAGAAAAACCACTACACAGCCGGTTCAAAACTCACCTGAACAACAATCACCACTCTTCCAATGCTTGGCTGAAGAAAAGTTCATTGTGTTGGTTGGTTGAAACAGGAAGGATTTGTTTCTTGCTATCCAAGATGAGGTGATTTGAGGTGGATTGAAACAAGGCAACTACATGAAACACATCGAGAAGAAGAATGTAGACGGACCGATGCAGATTATGTCAGCGTGTATCCGAAACCTATTCAGCCACATCACATCCAGTGCTCCATCCTCGCCAATACTGACATCTGCAACGACCAATTCCTCTGCTTAAAATCGTTACACCAATTTTCTTGCGTTGAAGTTTGACCTCACCACTGACAAAAGCAGAATATTACAAATATCAGCCTCAACCAGTGCTTGAAAAAGAAAAGATTGAAGATATATTGGGTGTATTCGCCAGTAAATCACAGATCGAAGGATTGAAGCCAACAGGCCTGATATTGTACTGGTAGACAAAAATGAAAAAACAGTCAAAACTCATCGACAGTTGAGCTCATGCTGCAAGACCACAACATCCGTACAACTCCTAAGTAGCAACGATGTAACCACAAACTACCGATGCAATTATTCGCAACATGTGGTATAACATAAGTGTGAGAGTAATTATCTATTATGTATTATTATTATTATTATTATTATTATTATTATTATTATTATTATTATTATATTATTATTATATTATTATTATTATTATTATTATTATTACTATTATTTATTATTATTTATTATTATTATTATTATTATTATTATTATTATTATTATATATTATTATTATTATTATTATTATTATTATTTATATCATTATCATTATCATTATCATTGATTATTATGATTATTATTATTTTATTATGATTATATTATTATTATTATATTATTATTATTATTATTATTATTATTATTATTATTATTATCATTATTATTATTATTATTATCATTATTATTATTATTATTATTATTATTATTATTATTATTATTATTATGTATATACAGGGTGTCCCGCGAACGACTGTACAACGCTTGAGAGTTGATGCAGAACCTAAAGGGCTACCAGAAAAAGCTTTCTGGACAGATCCGATTTTTAACAGGGGCGGAGTTATGAAGAATTTTGTTTTTCAACATTTTTTACACCTTGTCCCCTTAAAACGCCTTTATCTCTTGAACCAATAAAGAATAAAATAGGTTTTTCTGGTAGCCCTTTAGGTCCTGCATCAACCCTGAAGCGTTGTACAGTGGTTCGCGGGACACCCCGTATACGTAACATAATTATTATGTTGTATACAAATAGCTATTTATTACTTTCAGGTATCTCAGTGGTACGAACTTGTAGTGTTTACTGCCAGCATGGAAATTTACGGAGCTGCCGTCGCGGACAAGCTAGATGCCAGACGACACATTTTGAGGCGTCGTTACTATCGGCAACATTGTACTCCCGAGCTCGGCTCCTACACCAAAGATCTGTCGGCTATCTCACCCGACCTGTCCTCGATATTTATTCTGGACAACTCTCCCGGCGCCTATCGAGGCTTTCCTGGTAATAACTAAAGCTAAACCAAGCAACCTCCGTGGCCGAGTGGGTATCACACTAGGCTTGCCCGGGTTCGATTCTCGGTTGGGTCGAGGTTTTTTCGGCTCTGTGCTTGGAGTTCGGGGTGCACTCAGCCTCGTGAGTACAATTGAGTAGCTACTTTAATCAAGAGCGACCAGTGGCGGCATTACCAGAGTAAAAAGAAAATTTAATGATATGTCAGAAATAGTACAGGAGGCTCTTAGTAATGCTGTGATATTCACAAAAATTGTGAAGAAGTTCTCAGCTTCACCACAAATAAACCATGATTTAGATTAGATTTTTTACTTTCTATTACTACAGTATAGCGCTATACTGTAATGAAAGTATTGCAATCGGTCCAAATTTTCAAAATCGGGAAATGGGTGGAAATATCCGTTTTGGGGTCCCCTGATAATGAAAGTATTGCAATCGGTCCAAATTTTCAAAATCGGGAAATGGTTGGAAATATCCGTTTTGGGATCCCCTGATGTCAAAAAATCTGGTGTGAACATCACACGACTTTCTATTACATTTGCGGAATACGTATTTGAAAATAATAATAATAATAATAATAAAATGAATATTTAAGTCCCGAGCCTGAGCCGCCTACGGCGGCCGATTTTTGGTCGAAAATTTCCTATCTTAAAATACTCCCCATGTAATGAGGGATCATTAAAAAGTGTCCAAAAAATTGAACTTTTTTTTTAAATTATCTAAGTCCAAAATCGACCGCCTACGGCGGCCAATTTTCGACCAAAAATTTCCTATCTTAAAATACTCCCCGTGTGATAAGGAATCATATAAAGTATATGAAAAAATTGATTTTTTTTTTTTTTTTTTTTGAGAAATTTTTCTAAGTCGAAGTTCGCGAAGCAACATTGACTTTGGTTGATATCTGGATGAGTGACTGGTCCGATTTTTTACCAAAATTGTTACAGTCGCGTCCTTGGACCATACCCGGGATAGCATACCAAAATTTCACCCGCTCTAGGACAGAACCTCTTGAGATATTTTGTAATACCACCTTTTCCCATTTAAAACCTGTAGTACACAACTTTCCATATACATACAGAGTACCACACATACATACAATCCGTACATACATACGTACAGACCATGGGCTAAAAATTACTTTTTTGGACATCAGGGGATCCCGAAACGGATATTTCCTACCAATTTCCACGATTTCTGAAAATTTGGACCGATTGCAATACTTTCCATTAACTAGTAATAGCCTCCGCTATACTGTCAGTAAGTAGAAAGTAAAAAAAGAGATGTATTTTAGCCCGTGGTCTGTACGTATTAATGGACTACAGGTTTAAAAGGGAAAGGTGTATACAAAAATATCTCAAGAACGGTTTGTCCTAAGAGCGATGAAATTTGGTATGCTATCCCGTATGGTCCAAGACGCGTACTGTAACCAATTTGGTAAAAAATCGGACAGTCACTCATCCCAGATATCAACCAAAGTCAATGTTCGTTTTCTAACTTCGAAAAAAAATCAATTTTCTTATACTTTTTTTTCATACTTTATATGAATTCCTTATCGCAGCGGGGAGTATTTTAAGACAGGAAAATTTGTGGTCGGAAAATTGGCCCGCCGTAGGCGGTCGATTTTTGGACTTAGATTTTTTTTAAAAAAACAGCTCCAATTTTTGGAACACTTTTTAATGATCCCTCATTACACGGGGAGTATTTTAAGATAGGAAATTTTCGACCAAAAATCGGCCGCCGTAGGCGGCTCAGGCTCGGGACTTAGAAAAATTTTCATTTTTTTTATTTATTTTTTTTTCTTCAAATACGTATTCCGCAAATGTAATAGAAAGTCGTGTGACGTTCACACCAATTTTTTTTTTTTTTTTTTTTTTTTTAGATAGACTAAAGCTAAACCACACTCCCTTATCAAGGACTTTTTAATTGTGTTAAGCATTACCTAATGCTTGTCACAAATGTCGGTCCCCTCTTAGTACCTACACTATGCTATTTTATGACTTGGCTTGGATTTGAACCACCAAACTACAGCTCAATCACATTTATTGCTCAAATTATTACTGGCGTGACAGGGGTCCGTTTTTACTTTCCTCATCCTATTAGTACAGTAAAAATCGACATTTGAAAGGCGAAAAATGTGTACCAACTTGAAACTTTGGGAATAACTTTCTTTTACATCTACATGAAAAAAAAAAAAGTCCCGAGCCTGAGCCGCCTACGGCGGCCAATTTTCGACCAAAAATTTCCTATCTTAAAATGCTCCCATTGTGATAAGGAATCATATAAAGTATGAAAAAAATTTTTTTTTTTTTTTGAAAATTTTTCTAAGTCCGAAGTTTGAAGCAACATTGACTTTGGTTGATATCTGGATGAGTGACTGTCCGATTTTTACCAAATTGTTACAGTCGCGTCTTTGGACCATACCGGGATAGCATACCAAATTTCATTTCTGTACGTCAAACCGTTCTTGAGATATTTTGTTCACAACCTTTTCAACATTTTCCACGAAATGAGGGTTAAGCAACAATTAGTTTGGTTAATATCTGGATGGGTGATTATCCGATTTTTGCCAAATTGTTACAGTCGCGTCCTTGGACCATACCGGGATAGCATACCAAATTTCATTTCTCTACGACAGACCGTTCTTGAGATATTTTGTTCACAACTTTCTACTTTTTCCCATTTAAACCTGTAGTACGTACGTACATACATACATACATACATACATCGCGTATAATATCTCTAGTAGCGCGGTCAAACTTTCTTGACTTGGCGGGGCGGAGCGCTACCGCGCTCCTTAGTCCATTAAAGGCTGAATATCTTCCAATTGGCTTCAAGTATGAAATTAAAACTTCACATGGTCAAATGGTTTGTTTTGGACCGATTGCAATACTTTCATTACTAGTATAGCTCCGCTATACTGTAGTAATAGAAAGTAAAAAAATCTGGTGTGAACATCACAAGACTTTCCATTATACATATTTGCGGAATAAGTATCTAGGTATTGAAGAAAAAAGAAAAAAATCTGGTGTGAACATCACACGACTTTCTATTACATTTGCGGAATACGTATTTGAAGTCCCGAGCCTGAGCCGCATACGGCGGCCAATTTTCGACCAGAAATTTCCTATCTTAAAATACTCCCCATGTAATGAGGAATCATTAAAAAGTGTCCAAAAATTGAACTTTTTTTTTTTTTTTTTTGAAAATTTTTCTAAGTCCAAAATCG
>NW_007379323.1:69773-87440 GCF_000475195.1 Diaphorina citri | reverse complement strand
AGTCCAAAATCGACCGCCTACGGCGGCCAATTTTCGACCAAAAATTTCCTATCTTAAAATACTCCCCGTGTGATAAGGGCACCATTCGATTCGGCGTGAAAAATCCCATGGGATCAACTATTCACATGCTTTCTTGTTAATGGTTCACAAATAAAAGGGAAATTTGTTGACACCGGGGAGTATCGAACCCGCAACTTCTCAACTGTAAGTCAGACAGTACTAAAAGTAGCACGATTCGATTCGGCGTGAAAAATCACATTGATTAGAGTATTCACATCCGAATGACCAAATGTTTTCGATGTCTCCTACCGTTTATGCGAAATAAGGGTTAAGCAACAATGACTTTGGTTAATATCAGGATGGGTGACTGTCCGATTTTTACCAAATTGTTACAGTCGCGTTCTTGGACCATACCGGGATAGCATACCAAATTTTATTTCTCTACGACAAACCGTTCTTGAGATATTTTTCCACGAAATGAGGGTTAAGCAACAATTAGTTTGGTTAATATCTGGATGGGTGATTATCCGATTTTTGCCAAATTGTTACAGTCGCGTCCTTGGACCATATCGGGATAGCATACCAAATTTCATTTCTCTACTACAAACCGTTCTTGAGATATTTTGTTCACAACCTTTTTAACATTTTCCACGAAATGAGGGTTAAGCAACATTGACTTTGGTTGATATCTGGATGAGTGACTGTCCGATTTTTACCAAATTGTTACAGTCGCGTTCTTGGACCATACCGGGATAGCATACCAAATTTCATCGCTTTACGACAAACCGTTCTTGAGATATTTTGTTCACAACTTTCTACTTTTTCCCATTTAAACCTGTAGTACGTACGTACGTACGTACGTTCGTACGTACGTACGTTACGTACGTACGTACGTACGTTACGTACGTACGTTACGTTACATACATACATACGTACAGACCATGGGCTAAAAACCACTTTTTTGGAATCAGGGGATCCCAAAACGGATATTTCCAACCATTTCCCGATTTTGAAAATTTGGACCGATTGCAATACTTTCATTACTAGTATAGCTCCGCTATACTGTAGTAATAGAAAGTAAAAATAATATATATTTATATATAATTATATATGTGAAAATTTTCTCAAGTCCTGACGGCGGCCGATTTTTGGTAGAAAATTTTATATCTTGGGGTTTGATGGCAGAGATTGCCCGTGTAATAACGAATCATATAAATTATAAAATATGAAAGATGTTTTTTTTTTACATATTTTTTCAGATGGAAAATTTTCCACCAAAAATCGGCGCCATTGGCGACTCGGGACTTAGAAATTAAAAAGAAAAGGTTCAATTTTCGGCCACTTTAAATGCCCTTATTACATGGGGAGTATTTATAGAAAATTTTCCACCAAAAATCTGCCGTCCCAAAACGGGACTTGAAATTAAAAAAAAGGTTCAATTTTCGGCCACTTTAAATGCCCTTATTATGTACATGGGGAGTATTTTGAGATAGAAAATTTTCCACCCAAATGCCGCCCTAGGGGCCCATAGGCGTTTCTGGATTTTTTTTTTCTTTCAATTGGGTATTCCGCAAACGTATTCTAGAAAGTCGTGTGATGTTCACACATTTTTTTTTTTTTTTTTTTTGTTCTCTTATAGACAATGCAATCCCTATCAAGTCGTGGTTCAGTGACCCTAGTGATACTGCTCTGCTAGCTCTACTGCCAGTACTCGACGCTTTGAGGTAAGTCTCGATGCTTAGATCCAATGATATTAATTAAACAATAATACCTAGGTAATTATTTACGCTGATCAAGCAGTACCATTTAAGTTTACCAGTCTGGGGTACTGAGGTTTTCCCCAAACTAAAAAAAAAAGTCCAAAAATAAATAATGTAAGTAAGTGGCCATTATTCTCCACAATAATGTATGACACATTTCCAAAGGTTTTTAATTTCTTAAGAGAGAAACTCTTTTGATGGATTTTTGGGTTCTTTGGATGTTGTTCAGTTATGAAAATTATATCTGTTGATAATTCTCAGGTTTACTCAAGACGTGAGATCCGTGCTTTCTCGGAACCTACACATGCATCGCTTGTGGTAGTCAACTCAAGGTCTTCTGATGTCGAGAAAACCCCAGTGTACATTCTACTTGATCTTTTTATCCGAGAAAATTGATGTACATTATTGCACGACAAGGCCACAACCTCTTCAAATGCAAGGCGAGATAAACAAGGCTACAACCTTCTCAGGCAAGACTAGAGACATAACTATATGGATATGAACCAGCTTTAGTACAATTATCACTCAAGGACTCAAGTACAAACTGAATTTAGTTCCGAGTTAAAAAATAAAATAAATAAGTGCCGTTCATTGTAGGATTTTCCCAATGTTTACCTACCATGCTGGCACCAAAAAATTAAATAAAAATATGCAGCCGACACGCGGCATACGGCACTTGGATTGCTTTTTGTGAGCCAACTTGTGTTCCAATAAATTGAAATGTGTTGACGCTAGGAATTTTCATTCCTGTCCTATCAGTAAGTAGGCACCTACCTATAAACAATGTATTTTATTTTTGTATTTTATTCTTCTATGCATCATAAAAATCAGCTATGATAGAGATGATGAAGATAATCTGACTATTTGGGGATCAGAGTCGTATTTTGCTTTGTTATAAAAATTCTATAGGAGAATATAGCTATATTTCGCAAAGCTAAAATTCTAATACATGGGTATACTGCAGATAAGAAATGCTGCATACTAGGCTTCTTCCGTGTCCTAACCTAGAGAACATGATGTAATATATATACAGAATTACAGATAGTGCTTGTATGATTAAGTAGAGCTGTAGCGCTCCACCCCTTCATGTCAGGAAGTAAGTTTGATAGTAATTTATTATTGTAGGTAAGAATGTATACCTTACCCTGAAAATATTGACATTAAAACCTTTTAACATTTCTAATTCAAACTGAGCAAAGAAATGATCTCATTTAGTTAAATTCTATTTATCTAGGTATATTAAATCTTCCATAATGTTTCACTCAATAGGATGATTACCCAAGTGTAATTTTTCTTCTTTCTTGTAATATACAGCCTGGCTCAGAAGTCCTAGCAAACTCCTTGTAACTTTTGAACAGCTTGGAATTTATTTATTTTTTTTTCTTCTGAATATAGGGAAGGGCCCATAGCTAATTTGATGGTGGTGTCAAAATCCAGGTTCAACCCCGCAAGTGACACTTTTTGGATAAAAGTAGTAATTTCTCGAGAAATTCAAATGATAACCAAAATTTCATTTGTGAAATCTACAACAAATTTCATGGGGAACCAAATAGTTCTTTTGCTACTTTTTGATAAGTGGTATTTGACATTACCATCAAACTAGCCATTGGCCCGGCCCTATCCTATCTTCAGAAAAAGAAAAAAGAAGAAGAAGAAAAAAAAAAAACTTCAAAATTCCAAGTCGTTCAAAAGTTACAAGGGGTTTGCTAAGACTACTGAGCCATGATGTATATTCTATACTGACCTAATATTATTATTGTAGGTACTACATCTTCCGTTTGAATATTACTATCTTAATGTGATAAGTTGATATTTGATAACTGATAAATGTTTACAGAGAATATTTCTTATGTTTAAACTAAATATTTTGTCTGAGGCTGTGTTTTGCCCCTATAATTTTCGCGGGCAGCCATTTTTTCGTGATGACGTCAGTTCATGTGTCAGTTCGTGATGACGTCAGTTCATGCGTAAACCCTGGCTGTTTCAACGTTATTTTTTTTTTGTGACCTTTTAGCGACATTTTAGGGGATTTAGGTACCGTTTTGGATGTTTTTGAGTGCGCCAATGTACTTTTTGGGTACTTTTACATCGGAATAGGACTCTATCTTGAAAAAAATTGTCATTTGGTTGAGCCCCTATAATTTTTGCGGGCAGCCATTTTTTCGTGATGACGTCAGTTCATGTGTCAGTTCGTGATGACGTCAGTTCATGCGTAAACCCTGGCTGTTTCAACGTTATTTTTTTTTTGTGACCTTTTAGCGACATTTTAGGGGATTTAGGTACCGTTTTGGATGTTTTTGAGTGCGCCAATGCACTTTTTGGGTACTTTTTCATCGGAATAGGACTCTATCTCGAAAAAAATTTTCATTTGGTTGAGCCCCTATAATTTTCGCGGGCAGCCATTTTTTCGTGATGACGTCAGTTCATGTGTCAGTTTGTGATGACGTCAGTTCATGCGTAAACCATGGCTGTTTCAACGTTTTTTTTTTGTGACCTTTTAGCGACATTTTAGGGGATTTAGGTACCGTTTTGGATGTTTTTGAGTGCGCCAATGTACTTTTTGGGTACTTTTACATCGGAATAGGACTCTATCTTGAAAAAAATTGTCATTTGGTTGAGCCCCTATAATTTTCGCGGGCAGCCATTTTTTCGTGATGACGTCAGTTCGTGATGACGTCAGTTCATGCGTAAACCCTGGCTGTTTCAACGTTATTTTTTTTTTGTGACCTTTTAGCGACATTTTAGGGGATTTAGGTACCGTTTTGGATGTTTTTGAGTGCGCCAATGTACTTTTTGGGTACTTTTACATCGGAATAGGACTCTATCTCGAAAAAAAATTGTCATTTGGTTGAGCTTCTATAATTTTCGCGGGCAGCCATTTTTTCGTGATGACGTCAGTTCATGTGTCAGTTCGTGATGACGTCAGTTCATGCGTAAACCCTGGCTGTTTCAACGTTATTTTTTTTTTGTGACCTTTTAGCGACATTTTAGGGGATTTAGGTACCGTTTTGGATGTTTTTGAGTGCGCCAATGCACTTTTTGGGTACTTTTTCATCGGAATAGGACTCTATCTCGAAAAAAATTGTCATTTGGTTGAGCCCCTATAATTTTCGCGGGCAGCCATTTTTTCGTGATGACGTCAGTTCATGCGAGGTCGTAAACCATGGCTGCTTCAACGTTATTTTTTTTGCGACCTTTGAGCGACATTTTACGGGATTTAGGGACCGTTTTGGATGTTTTTGAGTGCGCCAATGCACTTTTTGGGTACTTTTACATCGGAATAGGACTCTACCTCGAAAAAAATTGTCATTTGGTTGAGCCCCATTTAAGACCGGTTTCAGCGTCATCTATGTTAAGCTACGCCGAGCAAGGCCAATAAATTGATGGGTGACTTAAACATTATATTGGTAGTTACATATTAGGAAACATTAAAAGGAAGAACCGGCTCTAGTCTTGATTTTAAATCATTACATGAAAGAAAAATAAAAAATCAAATCTAAAGTAATAATAATAAACTGAATTTACTGAATATTAAGCAAATTAGGTAGGTACCTACATAGGTAGGTATTTCTTTAACCACGATTGAATAAACTACGGGCTAAAAAATTCCCGGAGGGACGGACCCAGCTTGTTTACCTTATAAAAGTCTCCAGTACACTTTTTGTATCCAGTATCCACTTAGCATTCTGATTAGCAAAAAACTGATTTTATGGGTTGATTTCCTATGAGGCACTTTTAGGCGTGTAGTTAAGCACCTACATTCAGCTTCAATTATACAAATCTACGAGGAATCCACAAAAATTTCTATTGATATGAAAACACCTTTTCCACGTCATGTATGTTTTCCCCTGACCTAAATTATCAAGGACACTTATTTACTCATTTCCTACTCCAGTACAATAAATAACTATCTACCTAGTACCTACTACTCTTTTTTGCATTTTTACTTTCTATTTTATTAACTTTCTATCAGGTACAAGTTTGTATACAGGGTGAACACGAAAAACGTTACCAAAAGCCTAGGGTAGATTTCTGAGGTCATTTCCAAAAAAAAAAAAAAAAACTTTCCCAAAACCCTGGGGTAGATTTTTGAGGTCATTTCAAAAAAAAAAAAAAAAAAAAAAAAACATTCTATAACTTTTTTTCGTATCTCACTTAGTTTCCGAGATATCCGGCATTTTGTTTTTTTCTTTAAAATACACGACCTTCCCCTAATAAACCGGTCAGAACTTTTTTTCAGTTAAACATAGAGAAAAATGGTTTTCATAACTGAAATCTGCACAAGATTTCCATTAAAATAAATAAAACTTAAAACACTAAATTATCTTTTTGTACCTTTTAGTAAGTTTTAATTTAGAAATTTCCATGATCGGCATTTTCTTTTAATAATTCAAGAGGAAATTTGACCAGGGGAAAAAAGTCAAATCAGATGGCATGCAACAGAAAAAATATCCCTGAAGTCTCAGCTTTCCAGCAATACCCATTTTGTCTCAATATGTCTATTTTTCATGGAGCCACAAACCATTTTCTCCTGAGAAACGCGTACATAAAGCTCCATAGCAGTGGCGAAGCAATTTCTGAGTACCTGGGACACGATGAAACGGTCGTTTTGTGCGGTTTGAGGCACTTTTCTTCATTGTCCAGGTTTTCTATTGTAAGATCCAGTACCATGGAACCTCTCGAGAACATATTGCATGGTACTCCGAGGGACAATGGACTTCTGGGCAACGTAACGGATACGTTACCCTCATCAATTGAAAACACGGCTTGGGTTACCTTCACAGGATCCAGATTTAAATCCGAATACTTAAAAGGGTACCCGGACATATAAGTAATTTATCAAAAATGAGCACAATAATCACTCACTAGAGGAAGAAAAACAAGATTTTCCAGGATAGCAGAATTCTTACTGAAAGGTCTTGAACGAAGAAAGGCCATAAAATGAAACTTAATGAACATTTTGGCCAACAAAAATTAGCACATATGATTGAAAACAACATTTGGGATGTCCCCTAGTAATACATAGCTCCCTTGCCACGAATCAAGGATTCAAGATTATCTTGAATCTTTAGTGTGGCAATTCTAGTCTTCCCATCCCTTTTGGGGTGGACGGATGGAGGCGGGGGGTATGGGGGGCCACCCTCATGCTCCACGCGTCCTTCTGTTGGCCCCGGGGGGGTTGGGTGGACTAGTGGTAGTGCTGTCACAATTTAATCTTGTTATAATTGTCATGATATGTTAAAATTTAATAATAAAGCACAATTATTACTATTACTATTACTAATATCATCCGTATTGAACAGGTAGAAGCGAAGTTATGGACATTTTTCGAAGTGTCCAAGTAATTTTGTGGGTGAGTGTAAATTAAAACTTACCAAAAGGTACCAAAAAGATAATTTTACTGTTTCAAGTTTATTTATTTTAATGGAAATTTTGTGCAGATTTCAGTTTTGAAAACCATTTTTCTCTGTGTTTAACTGAAAAAAAGTTCTGACCGGTTCATAAAGGAAAGGTCGTGTATTTTAAAGAAAAAACATAATGGCGTATATCTCGGAAACTAAGTGAGATACGAAAAAAAGTTATAGAATGTTTTTTTTTTTTATTATTGGAAATGACCTCAGGAATCTGCCCTAGGCTTTTGGAAACGTTTTTCCCTGTAGAGAACCTGAACAATCTAATGAGAAAAATATTAGAATCGGACAAAATTGGGAAATGGGGGGAAATGAGGAGCTCTTTGGAAAAAGGGCCAAATAGCTATTTGGCCCTTTTTTCGTAGATTGCATTTTCGAACGCGCCATATTGTATTTCCACAAAATTTCATGTTGATAGCTGCAGTCATGCTGAGTTATTTTGATTAGAGTGATAAAAGTTTGGCCTTTTTTGCAGAGGTTGTTTTACTTGGCGTTTTTTTTTGAACAGATTTCGTGCTGATTTGAGTTAGTTCAACAAGCTGTTGATTTTAAACTTTCAAAATTTTGAATCATATTGTATAATAAATAATACCAGAGTGATTGTTTTCAATTGATTTCTCTATTTTAGATTTCAGTTTAAAATGGAGTTCTGAAGATGAGTGAGAGTGTCTCTCTTTTATTCATTTCTTTATGTTAACTAAATTTGAAAATGAAAATTTAATGACTATAAAGAAAAAGAGTTTTTTTTTTGGTCTATGGAAAAAGAACCAAATTTTACACTTGATCTTTTTATAATTATATTATCCGTTCAAAATAGGTAAAAAAAAATATGACAATAAATGTATTTAAAACTTTAAAACAGTATTTTACATCATATTATCAAATCAGAAACATCCAAAAATTGCGTAAATCAGTTTTATGCTTAGTAAAAACTTTGAAAGGCCTTATCGCAAAACTCATTTTATGCAATTTGGCTCTTCTTCTAAAGAGCTCTTTAAATAACCATTGTATGGTCCCATGATTTTAGCCCTTGGTCTGTACATAAGTATGAACGCACATGGTACTCAAAATATCTTGAGAACAGTTTGAAGTAAACCTTGCAAAGAATAGTAAAGACAGTATTGTCAATATACAGGGTTTCCACCAATATATGAATTGCTCCAAATCTGTTGGACTTTTCGAAAAACAAAAAACTCACATTTCTTTGATTTTTACAAAGATTTTTTTTGGCAATATGAAATTCGCGAGCAAGTTTGCGACATCCGCAAACTAGTTCGCGAATTTAATATTGCCAAAAAATTATTTGCAAAAATCAAAGAAATATGGGTTTTTTATTACTTTCTATTACTACAGTATAACAAGCTATTTTACAATCGGTCCAAATTTTCAAAATCGGGAAGTGGTTGGAAATATCTGTTTTGGGATCCCCTGATGTCAAAAAAGTGGTTTTTAGCCCATGGTCTGTACGTACGTACGTAACGTATGTACTACAGGTTTAAATGAGAAAAAGTAAAAAGTTGTATACAAAATATCTCAAGAACGGTTTGTAGTAAAGTGATGAAATTTGGTATGATATCCCGTTATGGTCCAAGGACGCGACTGTAACAATTTGGTAAAAATCGGATAGTCACCCATCCAGATATTAACCAATGTAACTGTTACTTAACGATTATTTCGTGGAAAAGGTTGAAAAGTTTGTATACAAAATATCTCAAGAATGGTTTGTCGTAGAGCAATGAAATTTGGTATGCTGGTTTTGGTAAAAATCGGACAGTTACTCATCCAGATATCAACCAAAGTCAATGTTGCTTCGAACTTCAAAAAAAAAAAAAAATCAATTTTTTTTCATACTTTTTATGATTCCTCATTATACGGGGAGCATTTTAAGATAGGAAATTTTTTGACAAAAAATGGGCCGTCGCAGGCGATCTATTTTGGGACTTAGAAAATTTTAAAAAAAAAAAAAAAAAGTTCAATTTTTGGACAGCTTTAAATGATCCCTTATTAAACGGGGAGTAAAATTTCACATTTTTTTTTTTTTTTTTTTTTTTTTCAATTCCAACAGATTTGGAGCAATTTGAGTGGGTCATGCATTGTTGGACACCCTGTATATAATATAATATATAATTTTATATGTATGTTTTAAAAAGGTTGAAATTTAATAAATATCCTAGATCCCCCATCTCACCTCAAGTGTCAGAAAAACCGCCACCAACTCTAAATTTAGTTCAATCAACACCAGTTTAGGTATAGCTCCTTACGTCTTTGTTAACTTCTGAGGCTCAGAAACTACGCCCGAACTTTGATCATTCCCAGAGGTTAACAAAAACTTTCACCAGAGATTGCAGACTCAGAGTTCAATATACCCATCCCCTTGTCACTTGACAATCTCCAAACTACTATCACTTCCATTGCTTCCGTTGTCTTTGGTAATAATTTCAGGATCACTTCCTTCAGAATGATCTGAAGTATGCTTGTGTAATTCAGATGATTCAATGGAGTCTTGATGAGCACTCCCTGTTGACTTGGGTGAATCATGTTTGAGCTGCCATGAAGGTATACTAGGGGCTGTGGTGGCCAGAGTGTTTGGCATTGGAAATTGTTTTCTGAAATGAGCAAAATAGATCTCATGTGTTTTTCAGATGCATTTTTTAGGGGGTATTTTTCTACGACCTCTGGATCTCGAGAAAACTTTAATAATAAAATAAAAAAATAGAAAGTAATAAAAATGGCCTTAGTGCCAAGTGGTTCTCGATAGAGTTAAAATCCCGACAGGACCGTTTTCAATACATACTTTGTACAGATTGCCCTGAACCTCAGACCTCACTAAGTACAGTGTACACAGACATACGTTCCTATTAAGTACATAATTTGTTCTTACCTATTTAACAGAAGACCTTTTAAAGACAGTACTTCTGCTCTGAGTTCGTCGATTTGCTTATTATTTAAATGATTTTCCAAGTCTTGACTTTCTTGGTTCTGGACCATTTTACTGATTTTGGTATCAAGTTCGCTTAGTTTGGACTGGACAAAAACGAATTTTTCAATCATGTCTGATTTTAGCTCAACTAACATGTCATTTTGAGAATCTCGAACTGACTTCCGGTCTTTCTTATTTCCATTAAAATATTTGTACAGATATTTCTGAAAAGAACCAAATAAATAATTTTAGAATTTTTTATTTTCTATGGAAGAACGCCAGTTGGGTCCCATGGCCTCTTTTCTTGAGGTAGTTGGGTCCTGGGGATTTGAGGGTTCAACTACCAATTGGGTCCCATAGAGGTAGATTTTATTAATATTACTAGCTGAATTCCGTCGCTATATTATTGAACTTGTAGTTAAAGTAAGCAAGTAGGTAGATTTATTTATTTAATACTTTTTTACACTCATGGCTTACCTGGTAAAATGCATGAGAAACAACAAATATAACCACAGCAATGGAGGCAACATTAGCAATATCTCGAATTACAGGCCACCATAATCTTCGGGGTTCTTGCTTCATTGAGGCATACGAGTTTGACATGTCGAACATAAATGCCTGAAATATTAAGATTAACCCCCCAAGTTACAATCTCATTGTGATTTCCGATTTTTAAGAAACACGCGGTTTCACATTCATAAAATACTTTGTCTGGATATTTATACGGGAAGGACGTGAGTGAAAAAATAATAATAATAAAAATAAGGTCTCATTCTAATCTTTGAAACAAGCGTAACTTTTCCTGAGATCCCTGCACCTAAATTTTCTCGGTTGAAACCGAGTGTTCCGTGTCGTTAGGAATTCGGCTTTTTTAGCGATTTTTTTCCCCCCCATTTTCACACAATACACATACCTAATTTTTCTGATGCGTTTTTGAGCCATAAGAGTAATTTTCGATCTCAGCAAAGTTTACATGGATTTTAAACCCCAGATTTTTTACACCGAAGCAATGAGGCAAATGCATGGTTGGTTTCAGGAAGAAGAGCAACTTCATCTGGCCCAAAATACCTAATACTGTGCAAGTGTGACTGATCCTACCCTGCCTGCCTGCCACATATGAAGTCGCTATTTTAGACAACACCTTTAGGGTGTGTTTATGTACCGGGCTGAGATGAGCTCGGACGACGTGAGATAGCTGTCCCGGCGGCAAATTTATTTTATATTTATTTTTGTTTGCTTTGTAATTCGCATGTTTGTAATATCTAATATAAATGAAAATTATAATATAAACGTGCAAACTAGAGATAAAAAGTAAAAAATGAATTCAGATTGTACAAGTAAATCGAAATTTCGAATTTTCCGCCAACTTTACACGCTCATGAAGGCTTAATAGCCTATCTCAGCCCGGTACATAAACACACCCTTAAGCTGTCCAATACTTGCTCATTATTTATTGACAAGCAAGTATAAATAAATGAAACATTAATTTATTTTAAGCTACATCTGGACAACTAGAGATAGCTATCAGGTGCTGACAATTTGAATGTTCTATTTAAATTTTTGACCGAACGAAGTGAAGGTCTATGTTTTAACTCGACCGTTTTGCATTTGGTTTGGATGTCTGTATGTTCCGCTATAACTCCCGAATTTGGTACACATCTTCATTAAATCAAGGCACGTCGCTGATTAAAATTTGGGACCCCAAATTTGAACGGGGCTACCGTTACGATCTTTCAAAACTTTACGATCCCCCAATACAGTTGCCACGCATATCAATACATATTCATATGCGTGGGAAGTCAAGATGGTAAACCCCTGACAATCTATTGTTCTGTTTCAAAGGTTTAAAATCAACTAAAGGTAAATCCTTTGTTTTGTTTAAAAGGTTCAAAATCAAAAATTCTTTAATTTTATTTTTTAGAGTGATTGACAGGTTTTATAATAGTGTCACCTTTTTTTTTTTTTAGATATAGGTACCTACATAAGACGTGTAGATCGTTTTATTTCTGTTTTGATACATAATTATGTATTACGTAGGATTACCCAGAAGACATTTTTTGAAAGCAAGACATTTTTCTAAATCCTAAATTTGTCCAAAATTCAAATAGGTACCAAGTTAAACAACATATGAGAGGACGTTATTGTTAAAGTCTCAGCTTAGGCAAAAGAATCTGAGTGAGGTCTACAGTTCACAGAACCACTGGTTAAAATGGGAAATGAGAAGTTGCATGTGTATTATTAGGAAATCAATGTTTGTCTTACTTAGGTGAACTCTCAAGTACTTGGGTATTTAAAAATTGGACATGCTTAAAAAGTGTATAAAAAAAAATATTGGTAAATAAATAAAAGATAATTACATTTTGATCATTGAAAGCTCCTGCTATCTCACATGATATCCTCACTTCTTCATCAGTGAGACCTTTGCTCCGTAAAAACTCTTGCTTTCCCTTCAGTGGACTAGCTTGAACTTGAGGCAACTTTAAAAATGCAACAGCTGTATTAATCTGAAACAGAATAGAATACACAGTGCAGCAAAAGTCCATTAATCTAGCAGAGTGTACGGTAATTTGGGAGGATCAATCTGGCAACACTGGTTAAAATAACTAAAAAAAACCATGGAAAAAACATTCGAGTATAGTCCATTAAAGGCTGAATATCTTCCAATTGGCTTCAAGTATGAAATTAAAACTTCACATGGTCAAATGGTTTGTAAAAAAAAAAAAAAACTTGGAGGACACTTAGAATTTTCAGGGGCAGACCTTATGCAAGGCCCAAAGTCATTTTTTGAAGGCCTTGAAAAATACAGTACTTTGGTACAAGTTTGAGGTTGATCCCATAATCAGAGCTGGAGCAAACACACACCACACACTCTTCTCACAACACACACATTCCACACCCACACCCACACCCACCCATCCACCCACACAAGCTGGAGCAAACACACACCACACACTCTTCTCACAACACACACATTCCACACCCACACCCACACCCACCCATCCACCCACACACACAACCACCAGACTTTTGCCACACCCTGTATAAATAGTCCCTTGTGAAACTGACTCACTGATACTAATTCTAACCCACTTCTAGACATCACCCTTCTACAGACCATAAGACCTAAGCTAATAGGTACTGAGAAAAATAATGATGTGATTGTTTTCTTGTTACAGAAAATAAAAGAATACCATTGACATTATAGTGACCTACCATTTTTTCTCTAGGAGGATCCTTTGGTTTGTCCATTACAACAGGAGTTTGCTCTGATGGCTCCATAAAGTTGAATTGCTAGAAAACAGTAAATAAATTAAAAAATTAAAAAGACAATTAGGATTCTACTATTAACAGATAAAATTTGGTGAGCTTTCGAGAATACTCAGATCTCGAGAATTTCAAGATTGCAGTGAGAATACTTTTTTCACTTTTATGTAATACTTACTTATGTTATGGGTCCAATTCCCACCCTGGGCAAATATTATCCTAAACATGTATGGATTTTTTTTTTACTTTCCTTATCCTATAGGAAGGAAAGTAATGTAATCAGGTCAAATTTTTGATGGTCAGTTTTTAGTGCAAAAACGTTTTTTGTTAAGAGACATGATACGATGTGTTCAGGATACAATCTGCCCCTGGCAGGAATCAAACCCAAAACTTATCATTTACAAACAAGGCAGGTATATTAATTAAACTTCAAAGTGAACTAGGGTGCTCTCTCTCTCTCCCTCATCCTGGGTGAAGTTCAAGTTTCACTGACAAACTTGAAAATAATTTCTACACTCAGTGTTTATAAAGTCAGAGGACCCCTGAATATTTTTTGTAACAGCTAAAGATGATACCTAAGATGTAAGGTGTTGTGTGGGCTTCCTCTGCACTGGGGGCATCTGTCTTCGATGTTGGGAACACAAATGACACCAATAGATATGTGGCTGAAACCAATTGAAGTGGCTGAACACCTGGGCCTACCAGTAACAGATGGGGATGGAAGAACCTGATGGGACTTTGGCTACTACAACAACAACAACATACCTAAGATGAAATTTAGGGTATCTAGTGTTTTATCTTTTAAAGTACTTGTTAAACTTTGGCCAAAGCCAGGGTTGGCCCCAGGGGGGTGTGTTTTATAATCTTAATGTAAAATCAGACATAACCTACATATTAATTAAAAAAAAAAAAAAAAAAAAATGAAAAAAAAAAAAAATAAAAATGAAAATTGGGTCTTAGTTGTTTTGGATGAAAATTTGAATGGTTTTGGACAAAAACAAAAAAAAAAAAAAAAAAAAAAAAAAAGAGAGAAAGACCTTCCTAAATGCATTTTATTCTAGAAGAACCATGAAAAAAAAAAAAAAAAAAAACAATTTATTGATTAAAATTAAAAAGTTATGACCTAAAAACTGGACACAAGGTATGCAATTTTTAAAAAAAGTGGTTTTTTTGGACTTATCTTGGACAGGAAGGAAAAATGACCCAGAGAACCATGTTGGAAATGATGAGATTTACCTACCTTTGAGTCATTGTCAGTAGAGATGTATACGAGTAAGTATTTTACTTGTAAAGTACTGGTTCTCAATAAAAGTACCGGTAAGTACCGGTTCTAATTTGGATGTAATCAATTACTCAAAAAAAGTAATTGCTTTATTGCGAGTTTGCGCGATGAGTACAAGTCTACACTTACAGTCTACAAAGTACAAAACAATTACAAAAAGAACCGATTACTAAATAATGTGTGTAACAATGATAATAAAACTTACCCAGTTGAAATCAAACCTCAATAAACACATAAGACTAGCTGTTCACATACTTCAACTTCAAATGAGTGAATCTGTGGATGAACAGAACTATCCTAGTAATCTCATCACTCATCATCATTAAGTCAAAATCAAAAACTAAGATCAATTATCAAATTAATCACAAATCACACCAAAAACCAGTAAAACCACCTACTACCTGTTACTGGAAACCTGGGGAACCTGGTCTGGGCCCTAGACTTGCCCTAGAGGAGGAGAACTATCGATAGCACTATCGATAGTTTGAGCTTATAGCGATTTGTTTTTATAGTTTTTCTGCACGATTTTCGTTTTTGTCGTTTAGAAGTGAAAATTTAAAAAATAAAAAAAAAAAAAAAAAACAATGTATACAATTCAATAGAAAAAAATATATCTTTGTAGAAAAAAATAAATAAATAAAAAATGTTGAAAATAAACCCCTGACATAAAGTAGAATATGTGTACATTAGATAATTTTCTTTAAAATTAGGTTATTAGTTTGTCAGGGGATTGCCCCCAGCCCACCCGCGGGGGCCGGGCAGTTTTCAAAAGGCGCGGGGCCCCCCCAGTTTTGGGGTGATCAACTTTAAAATTTTCAGCGCCGCAGGCGAAATTTTTCAAAAAGGTAGTAGATTTATTGCCTCATTTGCTTTGTCACAAGTTAATTTTTGACGCAACCTAATCGTAGGATATTTTCTTATCCTAATTTTCGCTGAACGGCTAAAGTGAGCAAAATAAAATGTGGAGTGCCGCAGGCGCAAATTTTTGAAAAATTGTGCCTAGATATTTCTTTATCCTACATTTTAGCGAACGTAAAGTGAGCAAGATAAATGAGACTGCGCCGCCAGGCGGAGAAAATTTTGGTCCACAATCTTGAGACTCCAGTGCTCACCAAAAGTAAATTTTTCAGCGCCGCAGCGATCTTTTTTTTTTTTTGTTTTTGTTTTTTTAGAAAAAACCCATAATTTTTTTTTTTTTATATTCTAGTGTAAGTCCTCAAACGCCGCGGGGGCGCCCCAAAAGCGGCGGGGGCCCGGTTGGCAGTCTGCCCGATTCTGCCGTCATGGGAAGCCGGCCCTGCCCTTTTTGGGGGTTAAGACCTTTAAAAACAAGGAAAATATGTGAAGTAAAAAAAACTATCGATAGGCTTTTTGAAAGACTATCGATAACAATCGATGCGCCGCCGACGGACTGATAGTCTCCTCCTCTACAGTGGCCGCTGGGCTGGGCTGGGTAGACTCTTAGCACAGCCTAGCTCTAGGCGCAGTGCTTGCCCCAGAGTTGATCCTCCCAAATTACCGTACACTGCTAGAAAATTTGAAAACTGCTAGAAATATCGTACATTTTTACTTCTCCTGGCAGTGTTGCCAGACTGGGCAGCTGAGATTACCATACAATTTTACTGAAAATACCGTACTTTACCGTATGCCACTTTTGTTAAGTCGTACATTTTTGCATAGTACCGTACTTTTACAGCAAATTACCGTACATTATCGTATAACCGTATGCCACTTTTGTTAAGTCGTACATTTTTGCATAGTACCGTACTTTTACAGCAAATTACCGTACATTATCGTATAATTTTTTTTTACCGTACACATTATCGTATGAAAGCTCGAATACCGTACAAATACGGTAATTACCGTACATCTGGCAACACTGGCTCTAGCACTAGCACCTAGCACTAGACTAGCAGCCTACCATACCATACGCACTATGAGGGTGTGTTTATGTACAGGGCTGAGATGAGCTCGGACGAGGTGAGATAGGATATTGTTTCTACAGTTTTGCATTGGAGTGGTAACTTAAGCAAGGATAGCTTGGGATTGTTGGGCATTTTTTCTAACCCTCTGTCCCGGCGGCAATTTTTAAAATTTATTTTATATTAATATTTATTTTTGTTTGCTTTGTAATTCGCTTGTTTGTAATATCTAATTTAAATGAAAAGTATAATATAAACGTGCAAACTAGAGATAAAAAGTAAAAAATGAAACGCGTACAATCTGCGGAAAAAAATCAAAATTTCGAATCTCCCACCAACTTTACAAGTTTACAAGCTCATGAAGGCTCTGTGTTAAGTTACCACATCATTTTCCACACGCCAAGATCTAAAGGGCCGAGAATGGCCTATCTCAGCCCAGTACACAAACACAGCCTGAAGATGAAGTAGGTACCTATTTTTATGTTTGTTAGAGGACGACAATAAAAATCCCATGTAATTTCACTCGTCCTCAGGGTATTTTTTTTTAATGGTGGGATTTATAGCAAAATTCCCACAAAAATGTATTCGAGCTTTGGTACGATAATGTGTACCGTAATGAATTTTATATGATAATGTACGGTAATTTGCTGTGAAAGTACGGTACTATGCAAAAATGTACGACTTTACAAAAGTGGCATACGGTAAAGTACGGTATTTTCAGCAAAATTGTTTGGTAATCTCAGCTGACCAGTCTGGCAACACTGCCAGAAAGTAAAAATTCCTTCTACATCTATGGTAAAAATATACGATATTTCTAGCAGAGTGTACGGTAATTTGGGAGGATCAATCTGGCAACACTGGTTAAAATAACTAAAAAAAACCATGGAAAAAACAAGTTAAACAACATATGAGAGGACGTTATTGTTAAAGTCTCAGCTTAGGCAAAAGAATCTGAGTGAGGTCTACAGTTCACAGAACCACTGGTTAAAATGGGAAATGAGAAGTTGCATGTGTATTATTAGGAAATCAATGTTTGTCTTACTTAGGTGAACTCTCAAGTACTTGGGTATTTAAAAATTGGACATGCTTAAAAAGTGTATAAAAAAAA
>NW_007379323.1:0-69492 GCF_000475195.1 Diaphorina citri | reverse complement strand
TCCTGGAATGTGATCTCATAATAACCCAAAAGAAGTCAAAGCGCGGGGCCCCCAAAAGCGCGGGGCCCGTGGCAGTCTGCCATTCTGCCTTATGGGTAATCCGGCCCTGCTTTTTGGGGGTTAAGACCTTTAAAAACAAGGAAAATATGTAATAAAAAAAACTATCGATAGTTTTTTGAAAACTATCGATAACTATCGATGGCGCCGACTATCGATAGTTCTCCTCCTCTACAGTGGGCCCGCTGGCTGGGCTGGGGTAGACTCTAGCACAGTCCCTAGCTCTAGCCGCGAAGCCCCGGGAGCGCGCAGCGCGACCGTATACGCAACCCCGCGTAGCGAACACGCGAAGCCCCCGGGGGGTGGAGGGGGGCTTCGCCCCCCTCCCGAGCACGAAGTGCGAGTATCTGAGCGCACGGCAGTGCGCCAGGCCAAGTTCCAGTAAGCACGCCTGTGTATCTTTACACGAACCGATTCGGCAGGTTTTTCTCACCTTCATAGATCGGCTTCCTCTAGAGATAAACTTTTGAAATTCAGGGCACATATTTAGGTAAGGTATATAAACATGCCTTGAAAATTAGAGCTCTTAATACCAAGTAGTTCCGGAGATATAGAGGCGCAAAAATCGCAATTTTTTTACTCACTCACTCATCAAAATGATCAGGCACTTCCCGATGTTAGTTCCGGAGATATAGAGGCGCAAAAATCGCAATTTTTTTACTCACTCACTCATCAAAATGATCAGGCACTTCCCGATGTCGTAGAAATTTGAAATTTGGCAGAATGGTAGGTCTTAATGAGTAAGTAAAGGGAAAAATTTGAAAATTGGCAAAAGTTGCACCGGGCTCCTCCCACAGGCGGAAATAACCGCTTTTTGGTGGTTTTCACTAAACGGTTAGAGATATCGAAAAAGTTATGAGAGTAGACCCCCCCCCAAAACCATACCTAAAACCCCCAAATTAATAGTTTTTATTAACTTTAGATTTAGAACAACGGTTAGCGGTATTTTACTTTTTTTTTACAGTTAAAAGCATTTACTGACTAAATTCACAAGGAAATGATACTAACCTACAAATACTCCCAAAACCATACCTAAAACCCCCAAATTAATAGTTTTTATTAACTTTAGATTTAGAACAACGGTTAGCGGTATTTTACTTATTATTCATCACATCACCATGGAGTTAGTGCAGTGACGGATTATAAAAACATGTGGGGTACACGGCGTACACCTGGATGCAACTTGAACCTGTACTAAATTTCATCAATATCGGACCAGGCAATCGCGAGTTAAAGCGGAACAATCAAACAAACAAAGCGGAAAAAACAAACAACCCCCTTTTCTGGGGGGGGGGGGGCAGCCACGGTTTAAGAGATAGGTACTGCATGATAGAAATGAACCAACGTAAAGCGCGCTTTACGTACTTATCAAGACCTACCATCCTGCTTTCAAGTTTCATAGGGATAGTGCTTCATACTTATGATAAGTGACTTTTAGAGCCCTTTTTTTCTACCCCTTGCGTTAATGCTAGAATTTCGGAATTTTGCAGGCATAATAAGCAAGAATAGCTCAACACATGGTCCAATTTTAGATTTTAAGTTTCGCCTTTCCACAATTGAGCGCTGTTGAATATTACTCGTGTTTCTCTGCTTTCAGGCATCAAAATGCCATCGTACGATCAGCAAGTTGTCAACTACTCCTACACATAGTGAACTTGTTCTCTCCAGAAAGATTATTATCTCTACCTCACGATATCAGAAACAGCTTTTTGATCGCCGCTGCCAAGTTCCTACTCGAAGGAAGCTTGGAAACAAGGTACCTACTTAACTGAAATGAAATCCTTTGTTACTAATTAGAAAAAAAATCTACCTACCTTTAAATTTTTTCAGATGTTAGTGAAAAGTTGAGTGTTTTAGGTCTGATTTTCGGGGATTCTACGATATCTTTGTCTTGTCAGTAAAGCTGAAAACCGCCAAAACAAAAAAGCAGTAAAAATACAGCCAACCACTGCGCTGTAACGATCTCAATCAAAACTTTCGTGTCACACACACACCAATGACTGAAACTATTTAATAATAATAATAATAATAGACTCTTGTACATATTATGTAACTTTAAACCTGTCATACAAAAAAATCTACCTACCTTTAAATTTTTTCAGATGTTAGTGAAAAGTTGAGTGTTTTAGGTCTGATTTTCGGGGATTCTACGATATCTGTGTCTTGTCAGTAAAGCTGAAAACCACCAAAACAAAAAAGCAGTAAAAATACAGCCAACCACTGCGCTGTAACGATCTCAATCAAAACTTTCGTGTCACACACACACCAATGACTGAAACTATTTGTACATATTATGTAACTTTAAACCTGTCATATCACACTATCAGGTTTATTCCAGAGAAAAGCTGTGAGTCCATATATTATTCCATTAAGAGGATACCAAGAGGTGCCATCTAGGCCAGAGGGCTTGTCTCAGGACTTCCGAACCGAAAGGGTCTTGAGGGATTTAGAGTCTGCTCTCCGGGGGTCTTGATGGAACCTAGAAGCACCCTCACTGGTATATTTCAACCTCTCCAGTTTCTTTAAAATTCACCTGCAGCAGCTCTAGAAAGTCCGCACAATCAGGTTTATTCCAGAGAAAGCTGTGAGTCCATATTATATTATTCCATTAAGAGGATACCAAGAGGTGCCATCTAGGCCAGAGAGCTCGCTCAGGCGTCTAATGAGGGATATTCAGGTACATAATTAAGTCCTTATGGTCAAGTCCATAGTGCCATTCAAGTACCCTCAAAAGAGCCAGTGTTATTGTCTGTCTCTTGACAGGGCTAGTTTTGTCTCAGTTTTACGTCCTCCAGCGAGACGAAAGGAAAATACAGCTGTAGTTTCTAGTATATATTACCTGTTAGGACCACCTTCCCCGAGACGAAGATGAGTAGTACTATTCTAGGTTTCACCATTCGGTAGATAAGACCTGGGAATAATTCGGGCTCGTAACTGAAAATTAGAACACAATTATTAGGTTAATAGAGAGTTTTTGCAACCAAAATTAGCGTCCCGTTGACTGAACTATAACGTTATTTGACAAAAACTCGTTTCTGCGCATGTGCAGAACCGAATTTTCGTCAAATAATGTTAAAGAGTTCGTAAACGGGACGCTAATTTTGGTTGCGAAACTCTTTAATATGAAGCTACATTTCAAATTTACCTATTTACAAAACAAAAGTTTTAATAAATAAAGGAAAGTATTATGTAAACCTTTATAGTAAAAAAAAACGTACTGAGGCAAGCACGTTCTAAGCCCGTACACATAGTCACATTTTGGACTTATAAGATATAAACTTACTTACCTGCTAAACTGGCCATGGGTCAGCACCAATCCTTCTAATCGTATAGGGAACTTTACATCACAACTCCCCACCATGTTCTGAATTTTGAAGTCTAGAAATTTGGCCTATAACAAGAGAAAGAAATACATAAATAAAGCTAGAAAGAGAAAGAAAAAGGTATGTCTCCATTGGCCGAGGGACTGAAGAGATTTCCTTGGTTAAAAAAAAAAAACAGTCTAATTAGCATGATTTGTAGCGCACCTTTGCAAGGCACCAGGGCAGTCGATTCCCGGGCGGACTTTATCCTAAACAGGATTGTTCTCGGAACGACTTGCTTTATTCTATCCTGTCTTCCTTCGCTTTCGGGTAAATATAACGTCAGCAGCGACAGTTCCCTCTATCGAAAAAAAACCTCATCGTCCGTTTATACACATAATATTATGTACATATAACAATTCTGTCCATTGTCCATCCCTGTAAATTGCTGTGGGAAATGAGAAATCCCATTTTTTATTGAATTGACTGAGGTCTCAATATATAAATAATCAACTTACAGGAAAACCCAGTTTCTGAATGATTCGTGCGTACTTTCGTGCCGCCAGTCGCGAATCCTCTTCGCTTTTGGCCCCCGTACACACCATTTTCCCCGAGCTGAAAATCAGTGCTGTGGTTCGTGGCTCACGTATCCTCATAATAACGGCAGCGAATCGTTTGGGATTGTACTCAGCGTTACGGGCATGCAGTGCAATTTTCTTCAGATCTAGCTTACACCCTAGGTTGACTGTGGAGACAATGTTCCTATGGGGGAAAAAGATTGGAAAAAAATTAACCCACCTACTTAATTGTAAAATCTAAAATAATAAAATAAGTTGAAATGTGGACTTTCGGAAGTCCATAGTCTTTCAGCGATGGAAATGTTAGGAAACGAGGACCTGCGCGCGTTTCTGTGTACGATTATATTTTGTGTTGAGTGTTGTAGAGAGCGTCACACATTTTATTTTAGATTATACATAGGTATGTGAGTAGCCCAGTTTCAAAAGTGGACAAACGGCTTCATAAACTTTTTTAAGTCAAACACGAAAAACTCATATCTTTTGGAAAAAACAGCTGATTTTAATGGTTATGGTCTTGAAAGAAAGCTGAAATCCAAGGAAATCTGATGGAATAAATGGCATTTCTGGCAAAGTTGACATTAATTAGTTATTTAAGGTCAAAATTCCGAGATGTCCAGTTTTGGCACCGAAAATCCGATTCGTCCCCTTTTAGAGACGTAAGGTACTTGTCCTGTTTATCCTCTGTCCTATTATGTCCAGTTTTGGACTCGAAAATGCTATTCAAAAATAGGCTTTTTCTGTTTTCGGAACCAAAGTTGGCCAAAACGCGAATTTTCGTCTATGTTTGGTACCGTAGATGTTATTTAAGACTGATGATATATTTTTTACACCTGACGATACATTTTTTACGCCTGAGTGCCTGACGATATATTCAATAGATTCGCCTTGAAAAGACGCCCAGATATACCAGAAACTCAATTTCCAAAAATTTGGCCTTTGTCCACTTTTGGAATTGGGCTACTCATGTAGAAGAGCTGGTTAGAAACGTCCATTTTTGAAACCTTACTATTTGTCCATTTTTGGAATCGAAATTGGCACAAACACGTGGATTTTCGTCTATGTTTGGTACCGTAGCTAATCTTTTCGCCTGTTTTCTTTAATTTTTAACGCCCATTTTCATGTTTCCAATCGATTCGCCTTGAAAAGACGAATCCAGGGATACCAAAAACTCAATTTTCGAGTTGTTAACTTTTGCTCAATTTTGGGCGGTTGGCAAACAATCTTTATTAAAATATGGTATGGATAAAAAAGGCTTAAGTACCTATAAGTACACTGCACTGCACGGTACTTATTTAGATTGATAGGTAACTTTGTTTACTGCTTAGGTACTTGTATGTTGAGAACCTCACCTCAAAGATTTGTTTGTTTGCCCCCCCCCCACTTACTGAAGCTGAGGTACACTTCCGCCCATATCCACAGGAGTCATAGGAGGTCCTGGTGTAGAAGGCGACATGGTCATAATTTGCGATTGAGGTACGGAACTCGGCTGAGCCTGAGAGGGAGTCATCATTTGTTGCTAGAAATAGAAATGAGAAATAAATGCGAGATCAGTAAATGGCTACTTCTTGACGTTCACCAATAATAGAGTCGCACCTATTTTTCTAGTAAGAAAATCAAGATCAAGAATGATGTTGCGCACTTGGCCCCTAAATTCAAAACCACTACCTGGTGTAGAGGAAGATTGTAACTATAGGGGGATAGACGAGCCCTTCTATAGTATATAGACCGGGAGCTGACGAACTCACGTGGGAAGGTACAAAATTTTTGACCATTGCATGTGGTGCGCAAAGTCGAAAACAAATAGATCTCTCTCTCTCTCTCTCTCTCTCTCTCTCTCTCTCTCTCTCTCTCTCTCTCTCTCTCTCTCTCTCTCTCTCTGGTAATGAATTTTCGACAATATTTCAAAGATAATGTACAGTCATCTGGACCCATACTACAGCCAGCTATTAGACCGGAAGCTGACGACGGAAAATTCACGTGGGAAGGTACAAAATTTTTGACCATTGCATGTAGTGCGCAAAGTCGAGTTCAAAACCACTACCTGGTGTAGAGGAAGATTGTAACTATAGGGGGATAGACGAGCCCTTCTATAGTATATAGACCGGGAGCTGACGACGGAAAACTCACGTGGGAAGGTACAAAATTTTTGACCATTGCATGTGGTGCGCAAAGTCGAAAACAAATAGAAAACCCATTTCTTACACCTCGGCCCGGGGGCGTTTGGCGGCTACGGCCGTCCGGAAAATATTCGAGTATTTCGAGTTTTGAATTCTAATTGATCAAAGTTCAAAGCTTCAAAGTGTATTGAATTTGAATACTTGAACAAAGTGTATACCTAAATACCTAAACCATGGATCAAATGCTCCCTAGTCCTGGGTTCAGCATCCCCAGTATTGGGACACCTCTTCATCAACCAGAAGAGGACCAGCAGATTCTACTACATGCTCAACAGCAGCAGCAACAGCAACAAATGCCTCCTCTCCTCCCGTTACAACAAATGAGCACACAGCCCAAAGTTTATGCCCCTGGGTTTTCAACTCCTCATCAGATGATGCAGCCACAGACTCCAGTAAGTTCACCACCAGAATGCCTACTTAACACATACAATAAGTATAGTCATATTTTTCTATGTGACTTTTTATATTCAACATCCCTCCTGCTGAGACATAAAACTGAGACAAAATCAAGCCACAGACAATAATAATAATGACCCATTTTGAGGGTACCTTGGTCTACAGTCAAGTTTGTCTTGGGAAGTAGGGTTCAGCAACATAATTATGTATCTGAATATCCCTCATTAACACATAGGCAACCGGCAATTTTTTTGAATACCTCCCGGCGGGACCGCACCTTTTGCAGGTAAGTGACCCCCGGGACTGGAATTTTTTTCTGTATAATCAACTCATTTCATTCATATGATTGACATTGAAGTCAAATTTTCGTCAGATGTATGAAAATAGCATTATTTAGCCATTTTCTATTTGGGCCACTGGTGGCCCAACCGGTCCCACGAACCTATTCGTTCTCACGGGACCAGTTGGGGCCCAACACTGATAATAACCAAATAGTGTTTTTTTTTTTTTTTTTTTTTGCGGGGGCCGTTGGGGGCCCAACACTAAAAAAAACAAAAAGGTTTTTTTTTTTTTTTTTTTTTTTTTTTCCTCTCTATTTCAGGTCGGAATATCATCAGGTACACTGAGTCCACCAAATCAAAAGCTTTGGTGGACTCAGTGTACTATGTACCACACCCTATAAACTTAGCCATTTTGTGGCCCAACCGGTCCCACAAACCTCCACCCTAAATAAATCATTCCTTCATATGGGATTCAAAACCCATGAATATCAAATTTTGATAATATTGTTTAGAGTAGATTTCCATAAGAAAAAGTAAAATATGGTGTACCACCGGTGGCCCAATGAAGCTTAGAGATGAGAAGGTCAGTTGTACCACCGATGGCCCAACCGGTCCCGTGGGGACATACACAGTTGTACCACCGGTGGCCCAACTGGTCCCATGGGTACATACACAGTTGTACCACCCGATGGCCCAACCGGTCCCGTGGGGACATACACAGTTGTACCACCGGTGGCCCAACTGGTCCCATGGGTACATACACAGTTGTACCACTGGTGACCGAACCGGTCCCGTATGTGTTAAACCCCTATGGTTTGGGGGCCCTGAGCTCTCTGGCCTAGATCACCTCTCGGTATCCTTTTAATGGGATAATATATGAACTCACAGCTTTTCTCTAGAATAAATCTGACTGTGCAGACTCTTTAGAGGTGCTGCATGTGAATTTTAGAGAAACTGAGGAGTTTGAAATACCTATACCAGTGAGGGTACTTCTAGATTCCATCAAGGCCAGGAATAGCAGCTTGAGCAGGGGAAAAAAGCAAAAAAGTAAGATTTTTTTTTTTCTTAATATGTATAAATTTTACCTATGAAATATATAAGACAATTAGCTGGCAGGATAAACAAGGTACAAGGTATATTCTACAAACGTTGCAGTGTTTCTTGCATACCCTCTCTTGGGAGAGAAGCAATAGATCAGTTGCGCTTACTTGGGTAATGTTTCAAAGTCATAGAGCAGGAAAAATAAGGAAGAACAGAATTTTTCTTTTACTTCTACGACTTCTAGATGATGGTGATGATGGTGATGATGATGGTGATGGTGATGATGATTATGATAAAAAACCGATTTTGATGATTCAAAAAAAAAAAAAACTGGTCTAATTCTGTGCCCCAACATACATATTCTATCCGTTTTCGTCCACCATTTGAAGTTTTTCCTCTACAAATACCTACCTGAAAACAGCTACTTTCTCTGTGATGTATAATATCTCTAACTGATGTGCGGTCAAACTTTCTTAACTTGGCGGGCGGGCGGAGCGCTACCGCGCTCCTTAATGGGTTTCAAAAGCAAAAATTTTACTTCAAAACTACATTGAAATTATAATATATGTACTTGGTAAAATAACTGAAAATCAATAGGGGAAAATGATAACAGTTTCCGAAGTATTTCCGAAAACGGCCTGCGGCGCATTCCCGCTCATATCCATTGATATTCTGCATATTGCATATTTTATTAAAATTAAGGGGTAACCTTACTGATTTTTAAGTGCCTCCACCCTCTAATTTTCTGGAAAATTCAATTTTAGTCGATATCGTATAAAACCTTAGGTATCGTACTTTGGGGAATAGCCCATTTTTTCCATTACAAAGGTACGATTATCTCAAGAACCGCTTGCTTTAAGACTAAAACTATTGAATAGTAAATATTTAGAATAAAATTTCCTTCAATTTGACATATAAATGAAATTTGTACCACTTGCGATGCTCGTGTAATGGCGGAAAAACTGTGAAATTTTTAGTGAAAGATTGTGAAATCTTCAAATTTTGAGGGCCCAGCGGCACCCCTTAACTTGTTTCAATCGGCCTGAAAACATAGACTACCTTGATTCCCGCAAAGGCTGATTACTTTGGGGAGGTGGCGCTATCGAATTTCCGGCATCGATTTTTTTAAAATCCAGTCCAAATATGTCTTACGCCATTAAAAGGGCAGGGAACAGGTTTTATTTACATTCAACAAAAAACTTGCCCCCAAAGACCGTTGCAGCCTTTCTTAAAGGTCGAAAGCCCACAAAAAAGTTTTCTTACGAAGTGGTTTTGAGTTTAGGGGCCAAGTGCGCATTATATGGCGTTGGAATTTTTCGTGTACCTTTCAACGTAAATGTTGGCCCAAAATGGCCTTTTTCAAAGGCTCTTAGAGGCCGAAAGCCGACAAAAAAGTTTTCTTACGAAGTGGTTTTGGGAAAATTCATGGAAATTTTCTGGATAAGTCATGGAATTTCATTCCGGAAAAAGCGTATAAACCCTGTAATTAATTTAAGGAGGTGGAAAATTCATGGAAATTTTCTGGATAAGTCATGGAATTTCATTCCGGAAAAAGCGTATAAACCCTGTAATTAATTTAAGGAGGTTTACTTAATAGAGGGAACTGTAACTGGTAAGGTTATATGTTCCGAAAGCGAAGAGAGAAGGAAGACAGGATAGCTGAAAGCCAGCCTACTTGCCTAATTAAAGTTTTCAGTTCGTTTTATGTGGAATCGTGGATATTTCAGTCGAACATATATTTACGACATAGAGACCTAGATGTCATAAAATAAATAGGTAAATAGAAAAAAAGCAAGCTTAATATGAAGTACCTAAAGTAATTGATCACATCAGTTAAATTCCCCTTTTTGAGGATACAGTTCTGTTCTTTGCCTAACGTATTTTTCCACTGTTTGCTTTATGAAATACGGAAAATATGGCACGGACCTACTTCTGTTGTTAAAGTCTGCATACATACATTATATTGTTGCCCTCCCCCTCATGTTAGAATTATTCACAGGTGCTTATAGTTGCCTTGACAGCAGTAAAAACACTATTTTTTAAAAAAGGGGAAAAAAACTAATTAATTTACTATGTCTGCGCTCTTTGCATCGCGTCGTGCTCATCCTAATCGTATAGACTAGGATTTTCTTTTGACTGTTAATATTTCGTAATAAAACATTGGAAATTTTCATTAGTATATAGTATTATTACCTATTTATACTTTTTTACTATTTCGGAGTCAACCATAATAAATACCTCCTCAATTTCATTTTTCCCCCTTGAAATAATAATATATATAACAATTTTCATTGCAACGAAATAAAAACGGCGGTGAAACACTTTTTTTTTATCGAACGATAGGTGAGGTCTACCTTTCAACTCGACCGTTGTTCATTTGGTTTGGATGTTTGTTCCGCTACAACTCGCGATTGCCTGGTACGGTTTTGATGAAATTTGGTACATATGTTCCTTGAATCAAGGCATATCAATCATTGAAATCTGGGGTCCCAGAACTACTTGCGTACCTACTAAGAATTTACAATTTGCGTACCTACTGGATAAAAACAGGTAGGCTGCGGAAAAATACCTCTCAAAATTTGGTCCCACAGAAAAAAAAAAAAATCCCTTATTTTATTTTATCCCACGAAAAAATTCTAGAACTCGAAAAGAACTTTCGTTATTGATCAACTTTCTTTAAATGATAGGGTTAGGCAGCACGTGAAAAAAACTTTCACAAATGTTCAACTTTCTGGGAATGATAGGGTTAGGTAGAACGTCATAAAAAACTTTCCGGAAAATCGAAATTGGGCCAAAATTTACGTTGAAAGATACACGAATAATTCCAACGCCATATGATGCGCACTTGGCCCCTAAACTTAAAACTACTTCGTAAGAAAACTTTTTTGTGGGCTTTCGGCCTTTAAAAAGCCTTTGAAAAAGGCCATTGTGGACAAAATTTACGTTGAAGGGTACACGAAAAATTCCAACGCCATTCGATCCGGCTTAATGCCCTGATTTCAAGTATGTCTCGTAAGAAAACATTTGTGTGGGCTTTCGGCACGGTTGGTCCAGTGGTAACGCGCTTGCTTGCCATGCAGAAGGTCCCGGGTTCGAATCCCACCATGGACAAAAAAAATTTACTCGTTTTTCGATTGCAAATACTTAAACGGGTTACTTTCTGGTGTTCTCGTGTAGACCCAGCACCTAAATGGGAAGTATTGTGTCTCTTCTCGCCCATCTGATCAATTGAGCGCTGTTGAATATTACTCGTGTTTCTCTGCTTTCAGGCATCAAAATGCCATCGTACGATCAGCAAGTTGTCAACTACTCCTACACATAGTGAACTTGTTCTCTCCAGAAAGATTATTATCTCTACCTCACGATATCAGAAACAGCTTTTTGATCGCCGCTGCCAAGTTCCTACTCGAAGGAAGCTTGGAAACAAGGTACCTACTTAACTGAAATGAAATCCTTTGTTACTAATTAGAAAAAAAATCTACCTACCTTTAAATTTTTTCAGATGTTAGTGAAAAGTTGAGTGTTTTAGGTCTGATTTTCGGGGATTCTACGATATCTTTGTCTTGTCAGTAAAGCTGAAAACCGCCAAAACAAAAAAGCAGTAAAAATACAGCCAACCACTGCGCTGTAACGATCTCAATCAAAACTTTCGTGTCACACACACACCAATGACTGAAACTATTTGTACATATTATGTAACTTTAAACCTGTCATACAGGTGTTATATTCTTAGCAAGGCACGGAAAAGCTCATCTCAGTTATCTTATATTTTCAGAACGGCTGCTAAGGAATTGTTCATTCAACTGTCAAAAGACCCCAGGTCGTTTAACATCATCCAAGAAGTAGTCCCTCATCAACTCTTAACCTCCTGCACTAAAACACTTGTGACCGTATTTCGAAAATAAAAACAAATCCAATCACTTTGATTTTGATATTTATTTGGATTCTGTATTCAGTTGTCTAATATTATGTAAGGGTACCCGCAGAACGAGGAATTCAGGTGAAACATCCAGGGGGAGACGTCCGCAGAACGGCTGCATATTAGTTCCGCAAAATATGACTTTTTTTTTAACCTTTTTGTAAGTCCCACATCCGAATTCCGCAAAATCTACAAAAAATAATTTTTGTGGAATTCGGATGTGAGTCGCGCGACACGTTTCCACTGGCATTGCTACGCGACATTCCTTTGATCCGGACCGACTTTTATCGGATTGAAGTCACATGGTCGCGCGACACGTTTCCACTAAGCGCTGTCGCGCGGCAAAAATCGGCAAAAATCGCGTTGGTGGAAATCCACCTTTATGAAGTGCTTTCCGAACCAAGCTGCCGGGTCGCGTGACCCGGCAGCTCTATTTGGGTCGCGCTGCCCAGTCGCTCTGAGGGCAGTGTGGTCGCCTGGTAGTGAGGTTTTCATGTGATTTAAAATACTATTTTTGTAATAATTTGTTCGACTGGAAGTTTGTAATGGAAGTCGCGCGACCCGGCCGGTAGGATCGGAACGCCACCTTTATGGCGCGACCAGGCAGTTCGGTCGCGCGACCCGGCAGCTAGGATCGGAACGCCACCTTTAAGTGGAAGTGTTCCAAATTTCGACACACGTCAATAAAATGTCTTTAGGTGTATTATAAGCTGGCTATAAGGCAGATTGTGATTTTTCATCAATATGGAAGAAATTTGGAAAAAATGAATGGTCAAAATACTTCTGAGCGCTACTGTATATACAAAAATTGTTTGGTCAATTTGCGCCCCTTTAGAGACCATATTAGTGTCCTATGTTCTGTTTGGTATTACCCCTTCACTTCCAGTCATTTCACAAATCCTAGCCACCTACTGGTGCCCTTTAACTCCTATTTCTCAAGAATGTCAACCTAAAAAATCAACCATAGCATTAGCTCTATAATTTCTTTACTTTGACCTAAAATTGGGCTGTAATGAAAGCCAATGGTATCTCTATGTCTGCAGTACATCCTCAAAACATTAGATTTGGTTCCTCTACTCTGGAGGACCATCTTTTAGGCACATAACTTGGATCACCAAAAAGGACAGCTTTTTTTTCTAAAATATTTCAAATAAGCAATGATAAAGTCACTTAAACTAAACAAGGGGCATGGACAAAGCATGGTAGACAAGTCGCATGATTCTCAAACAAATCAGTAGATACCTACGTAGAATGATTGAAAGTGCACCAAAAATGAAATTTAAATACAAAATGTTTCAAAATGCAAATGAAACAAGAACTACTACGAAAGGGAATTATTGAAAATCCGGGGCCGACTGGGACCATGAAGGTTTGTAGCGAGGGCTTCGGCTGAGTTTCCTCGCTACGCGAAAGGGTGTAAATTTGAAAGTTTTAAGACGAAACGAAGGCGCTGGTTCTTTTACTACTACGAAAATGAGAATGGAGGTCTTACCTTAAGTTCAGGACCTTTTGTTGTAAAAATAACTACTTACGCCGCAGCAAAGGATTTATGATTTAGAATAAGGAAAAGGCACGACGTGATTCGAACAATGGTAGATTTCATTCTGAGGTTATTGTTTACTTTTACAACTAGATACCTCCTTGCAATGAGATGTCATACAAAGAGGTGTCAAAATTAATAATCATATGACAGATTTTATAGGTTTGGAGGGAATTTAAATTAAAGACTGGTCACATGGCGTGAACAGGGACAGACTGACGGACTGACTGACAGACAGACACCGAAGCGAATACAATAGTCCGTCCACTATACCTTTTATTATTAGTAATAATAAAGGAAGGACGGACTAAAAATCTACTTAACATCAACTTTGTTTATTTCTGTTCATGTTTATGCAAAAATAAAGAATAAATTATCTGTTTCTTTGTTTAAAGTTATGACTGACTAATACATTTTCCCTCTTGTTTCTATTATTTGTAGATGATTCCTGCTCATAACAGTGCTATCAGTGCCCTAGCATTCTCACCAGATGGGAAATCTCTCGTCTCCTATAGTTGTGGAGAAAATAAACTCTCCTTCTGGCAGGTAAGTAATTCCTTTCTCTTTCAAGCTGATCATTTATCTAGCGAGATGAAAGAAGGTTTAGGTAATTAGTAGGATTCTCTCTTCTGTGAGCTCTTCCACTCAACCACTAGTGTCTGACAAAATTGTCACTAAGTAATAAAGAACAAATTTTAAAAAAAAGAACTTGTAGATTTTATAGCTGTACAGAAATGCTAGAGAAATAGGAAAGGTTGAGTGCGAAGGGCATCCACTCGTGAAATTATGTAGCCAAAACCAAACGTAAGCTCAAAGGGAATCACTCTAAATTAATTTTAATGGACACATACGAGCCATGAACCAGCAATCTAACATATATGTACTCATATCTAAAAGGGTTGCTCAAAATAATGACTCTTTGCTCTTCCAGCTATTAGAGTATTATGAATCAGTGTTGCCAGATTGATCCTCCCCAATTACCGTACACTGCTAGAAAATTTGAAAACTGCTAGAAATATCGTACATTTTTACTTCTCCTGGCAGTGTTGCCAGACTGGTCAGCTGAGATTACCATACAATTTTACTGAAAATACCGTACTTTACCGTATGCCACTTTTGTAAAGTCGTACATTTTTGCATAGTACCGTACTTTTACAGCAAATTACCGTACATTATCGTATAAAATTCATTACCGTACACATTATCGTACCAAAGCTCGAATACCGTACAAATACGGTAATTACCGTACATCTGGCAACACTGTTGGCCACTTGGCTCTACTCCAGTGTTGCCATCAAGGTTTAAAAAAATTACCCCAAATTCTTTTTTTTTTTTTTTTAAAAAATACCCTATTTCAGGAAAATTACCATAATGGAGGAGTTGCAATTGGGAAAATATTATTAATAAAAGGTCGATTCAAAAAGAAGAGACAATTTAAAAAAGAAGACATAATTTAAAATTTGTAGTCAGTTAGTTATAGTTAGTTAATTAGAATTTGTATATTTTGTGTATTCTTGTTTTCCGCGGTCCTTAGATGGCCAAAATCGAAATAAAAAAAAATAAAAAAAAGGTCGATTCCTACGTAAAAAGTTGTAAAAAATCCAAATCTGAGGTTAAAGCTCCGAAAAAGTAACTTTAAAAGGTCGAAAATTCAATTTTTAATAGAACAGTTGCGCTTACTTGGGTGATATTTCAAAGTCTTAGAGCAGGAAAAATGAGGACCAACGGATTTTTTTCTTTTTCTTCTACGACTTCTAGATCCCGAGGTAAATCGATTTAAAAATACCGGTAAATCGTGAACTCTTACGTCACGGCATACACTCGCGTACAAGATGACGTCACATCAAATGTCCCGAGCAAAGCTCCCTCGCAGGCAACAAACACATTAATGTGCTTGTGCGCATACGTTTCTGCGCATTTTTCTGCTCCTCCGCAAGCGCGCTTGCATACTGGCGCTACCTAGCGAGGCAACTGCCTGAAATCTGACGTCACATATCTTTGAACTGTTTCATTAGAACGGAAAATGAAAACTGAATTTTCGACCTTTTACAGTTATTTTTTCGGACTTTTGACCTCACATTTAGATTTTTCACCACTTTTTAGGAATCGACCATTTATTAATAATTTTTACCCATTTGCAACTGCTCCATTGCCGTTCTAATGAAAAAGTTCAAAGAGTTGTGACGTCAGATTTCACGTCAAAACACGCAGAAAAGATTGCGCACAAACAAACGAAGCGGGAGTCATGAATTATGACGTCATCGCCTACGGGAGCGTATGCCGTGACGTCAAACTTCACGATTTACCGGTATTTTTTAAATCGATTTATCTCGGTATCTAGAAGTCGTAGAAGAAAAAGAAAAATTCCGTTGGTCCTCATTTTTCCTGCTCTATGACTTTGAAACATCACCCAAGTATATATATCAAATTAAAGGTCTTTTTACCAGGAACACGAAAGTGGTGGTGCAAATTTTGTCCAGAAAACCAAAAAGCCAGAAAACCAAAAAAACTGGTTTTTGGGCAATTTTTGTCACATTTTCTCACACAAATGAGCTCTTCTGATCTTGAAATTTGTCGCGACGACCTATAAACTCAAAGCAAGAAAGTTTTAAATAACACTTCAGTTGATCATTTAAGACCGGTTTTAGCATCACCTATGTTAAGCTACGCCGATCAAGGCCAATAAATGGATGGGTGACTTAAACATTATATTGGAAATAAAGGGAGAACGGGCTTTAGTCTTGATTTTAAATCATTACATGAAAGTAAAATCAAAAAATCAAATCAAGAACGATAATAAACTGAATATTAAACAAATTAGGTAGGTACATAGGTATTCTTTAACCACGATCGAATAAACTACGGGCTAAAAAATTTCCGGAGGGACGGACCCCGCTTGTTTAGCCCGTAGTGATTAGAGAAAATCAGTACTTAGACTATTCTCTCAAAGTGCGATAGTGCGAAGCCATTAGAAAGCGCGTGGGGGTGATGATGATATATTATTATTACTATTATTATTAGAAGTTGGTAGGTAGGTACTCGTGTAGCAGTCGTAACTTTGCTTTTTGAGACATGCAAATCCCAGACGTACCTACATATACATTTTACCGTGAGAGAAATAAATAAAGTTGATGTAAGCTGTCTAAAATTAACAGAGAATGTAATTAAAGTCCATTTATTTATGTACCCTAAGGAAAACATTATAAGGAGGAGAAAGAGTTTTTCTGTTGAGTTACCTACCTGCTAGGTACTCTTCCTTGATTACCTTTTTTTTTTTATTCTAAGCACGACATTTGAATAATTTATAAACGCTTGTATGCAACGTAGATTCGTAGAAGGCTAGGGCAACATTAGACTGAGTAGAAATACATGATAATGAAAACACCAACTTTTGGGAAATCGCAATTGAATGTTTGACATTTCATAGCTAGACGGTATAAGATAGAGATATCACTATCACTATCTCGGGAACCGCAAGTCGTAGAGAATTCTTAGACCAATCGAAAGATCTCATTTCGGTTAGTATAGGTATGTAAGATGAGGTAATCGTATTGATCTTTCTACGCCGCGTCTGAAATTAGTGCAGTCAACGTCGGAAAGACGTTCATAGTCTTAGGATTGATAGTAAAAGTTATTATTGAGGTCATGGCTAATCAGCACACTGGAAATGCGATGGGGAGGCTTTTGAGTGAATAATGAATGAGGGCAGTATGGCTCTTACACGCTGTGTCTAAGTCTAGGGCTAGCTAGCTAGCTTTATTATTCATCACATCACCATGGAGTTAGTGCAGTGACGGATTATAAAAACATGTGGGGTACACGGCGTACACCTGACACACACACACCGCACATTGATAAAATTTAGCAAGGCAATTCCTGTTTTTCACACTTTTTACTCAGGAAAAATGTAAACAGCATCACCGAATGATCTATGACTTTTCTCGGACACCGAAGCCAAAGTTGGGAAAATGACCCACAGAACTTTGTTGGAAATTATGAGATCTACCTAACCCTAACCTGAACCGCTGTACTGTTTTTCTGGCGCACCCTGTATATCCCAAACTCAACATTTCTCTCCCGTTTGTTCGTCACTAGAGCTGGTGTAGATATTTTTTACTTTTCTCTGATGGTTAAAACATGCAATCTACTCGCCACTTACCATTTCACGTAGAAAAAAATTCCCCACCAAAAACTGAAGGAAAGCTTTTTATACCTATTTTGTTAACACTAAACACTCGTGTTCTAACTTTGAATCAAGTAAAAAATCCGCGAAATTTATCCCTTTCTTTAAAGTAAGCGTGTTTACTTGAAAAAAAATAATAATAAATAATTGATTAATATTTTTTATATACCTATATTTTCTATTTTGAAACTACTTAATATTTAATTAATTAGGTAATTATTTAATATTTATTTTCAAGAAAAATCTATTATCTAAGTATACCATGTTCAAGGGTTTCGGATGGTTCAGTTTCATGCTTTATTTATAACTCCCTACTGTGGTTTTGAATTTGTACCTAATTTTTCAGATAAACATATTTCCATCAAAATCATTATTTGGTACCTAATAGGTTTTCTAACAAGTGTGTAAAAGTGTCTATCGGCGTAGTATGATGTTTGTCACTTGTTTTCAAAAGGACTCTCCTCGTTCTTCTAGACCAGTGATAGAAATTGTACCGGACAACGAAGATTCGAAGAGCAACAAGTCTTCCAAAGAGGAACCCAATGGTTTTGTTGGTGAACGCAGATACAACTTGAGAGCTATTCCTGTAGGGACCAAGACAAGTTCCCATCAAAGAATTATAAAATCAGTCAAGTCAATCCTCTGCTGTGGATGTTGTGCTCACCCCAGTATCTCACCCAGTCAGGAGGATATTCTCGAGATCAGAATCTCCGGAATACCTCGCCATGATGACGGCCCTAATTCTGCTATTCACTCTATAAGATCTAAATTTACGGAATTAAGAGCAGAATCTCTCGATGAAGCCCCTGCCCATACTGGAGAAAATGTACGAAGTAGTGAACCTAATAATAATAGTGACAAGGGATCTAGTAGAATTACATCCGAGAAAAGTTTCAGTTCAAAACATTTTGAGAAGATTTACAGCATTTCGGAGAATCTAGATAATGTTTACAAAACTATTCCTAGGAATAACGCACATTTTTTGTTCACACGCAATAGTTTGGGCACGCAAGATACCCATTGTAATGCAGATGGTGCAGAAACGAAGTCAGTTGGTTCCAGGCACAGTAAAAAATCTATGAATTATTTTGAAAACACTTCAATAAATTCAAATCGATCTTGTAAAGTAATAAACAATATTTCAACTGATCTTCCCCAAATACACAAAGTGGTGAATTTGAAAAATGTTAGTCCCAAAAAATCAGATGCGTTTGATATTCCATCGGATATTAAAAGTGTCGATAATATTTCAAAAGAAAACTTGCCAAGGGATCAGAATTTTATTGACTCATTTAAAAATGCTGTCCATAACCCAAACATTGAAAATTTATCTAAAGAAATTCCATACAAGCACCCCGTCAAGGAAAACAAATCTCTAAGTGCAGGAAAAACGATTTCCTCGCCGAGCTATTTTTATCATCAGTTGATAGAAAATAAACCAAAAACGGCATTGGCAAAAGAAAATGTCGCCCACAATATTCCCATTGAAGATAAACTTAGTGTGAAAGAGAATACTTGGTTTGAAAATTCGAACATCAATGTTCATGAAAGTGATGCTGAAAGTATTGGAAATCATCAAAGTGATTGGTCTATATCCTCAAATCATTTGCCATTTGGAAGGAGTCTTAGTATAGATTCCAATGAAAGTTTTGAAAAAGTTGTAGTGTCCGAGTCGCTTAGTGGGGATACCAAGAGTATCTCTAAGAGCTCTCTAAACACGGTGATCAACAAATTGAAAGAAAACTCCATCTCAACTCTGGTGAATGTTCATGGAAATGACGGTGGACATTTGTCGGACGAGAACAATAACAAACAAAACATAAGAGATGTTGAGGAAATATTTGATTTTACTCAAAGTTTTGAAAAAGATGGTCTGGAAAAAGTACAAGATAATTTTCATTGTACAGAAGTAATGATTTATCGAAATGACCCGATCTCAATAGCACAATTTGCAACCTCAAACCTAACTCAAGTAAATGAAAAACTCTCGAGAAAAGTGTTTCCAGTTGACCATAATGACAATGAGTTGCAATATGAAAACAAAAATCAGGTCATGAACCATGAGAGCGGGGAGTTCACTAGTGAAACAACAGTGGACTTAAAGGCTGATAAATCTACAACAAAAAATAATTTTGATTTAAAGAGTACTGACGAGCGTGTTGCGTGCAAAATGAAACAAAACGCCATGACTCAACATGAAGAGTGTGAACGTCTAACGACTAGCTTGAACATAAATACTTCAAGTCACCAACATGAAAGTAATGACTTTGACAGTGAAACAAACTTTGAACGAAATTACGAATCTGATGACGATAGGAATGATGGATTTCAAAAAGAACCCTATGACATGTGTCAGGTGGCCATATCTACAACGGAAGACAAAGCTAGCCTTCATCCCGGCTCAGCAAATACTGATCACACGTTACAGCGTAGGAGTTCTCAAAGTGAAGACATATTGCAGGATGTATTTGGTACTTCCCATCAAAATAATCGGTACGATACAAGAATTTCATTTTGTAGACCCTACCTACTATGAGTATGTCTGTATAGTAAAAGCTACTTACGTCCCAATCTTACCATCATAACTACCTAGTGCTCTATTACTGTCTTTTATATTGCTTTTTTTTTAATTTAAGCAAGGTCTTTACTTTCTATTACCAAAGTATAGCGAAGCTATTCTATGATCCAACCAGGTGTGGGTTCGAACGCGATCGATGTAACTGAGGAGAGGAGGGGGTTATTAAGGTTTTGGTGAATTATGCGTACTAGTGACGGCACCTCAAGAAGAAGAAGAAGAAGAAGAAGAAGAAGAAGAAGAAGAAGAAGAAGATTAATTTATTATAAACCATTTTCATTAATTATTTTTATTTATTTCATATCACACATGGCCTTGCTGCTTAGAGTGTAGATAAATAAATATAAAATTTATTTCATACTTTTTTTCTCGATTGTTTCAGACATGTCACAATATTTGACCAATGCACATAATTCAAGCACCGGCAATAATGTTGAACAGGTACAGGTACGAGTATAACCTAAAATCTAATATATAAAAATCACATTACTTTACTTCCTATACATAGAGTAAGGAAAGTAAAAATCAATGTTTGTCCGTCTGTTTGTTCGACTTTTATGTACGGTCAAACCGGTCATCCGATTGCGTTGAAACTTTGTCAACTATGCTTACACTCCCGGGAAGGTTTTAGGCTCCGGTTAGTTTTTATGTTCAGCTATGCCGAGTTAGGCCAGAAAATGGATGGGTGAGTAAAAACAAATTTGAGACCTCAAAATCTGAGGGGAGAACTTTTGGTGGCCGAAAAACCGTCAAATTATAATAGGGTTACCGATATGATTTCTTCTAAAACTGCATACACATTATGTATGTAGGAGGTAGGGCGAGTTAGGCCAGAAAATGGATGGGTGAGTAAAAACAAATTTGAGACCTCAAAATCTGAGGGGAGAACTTTTGGTGGCCGAAAAACCGCCAAATTATAATAGGGTTACCGATATGATTTCTTCTAAAACTGCATACACATTATGTATGTAGGAGGTAGGACATTGTAGCTATAGTAATTGAATAATTAAAATTAAAATGTTGCAGGACAAAAAAACCTTGACTCCAAATCGAATTCCCAAGAAATCACCAAATAGGACTCCAACCAAATTACCAAAAAGTATTCATAGCTACTCCAGGTGAGTGATATCTGAAGAGTTTAGTAAAAACACGCACTAAATAATACCGTGCGTTCAGGTTCAGGTATAAAGTTCCTAAAATTCTATAACACTGTTCATCGGATCGAATTCAAACTAGTAGCTAGGTACATAGTAGGTACCCAACAACTTTTTATCGATAACACTGTTCATCGGATCGAATTCAAACTAGTAGCTAGGTACATAGTAGGTACCCAACAACTTTTTATCGTTATTATTATTATTATTATCTAAAGATTTCTGTGGTGTGATTTCTCTCTCACGCCATTATGACCTTTTTCCCTGGTTTTTAATTCTCCAGTAATAAATCACTAAATAACAACAACAACAACAACAGCAGGAATCAGAACAACCACATGTGTGATTTCTCTCTCACGCCATTATGACCTTTTTCCCTGGTTTTTAATTCTCCAGTAATAAATCACTAAATAACAACAACAACAACAGCAGGAATCAGAACAACCACAATGTGACAGTGAGCACTACTAATGCGTGTAACAAAACAGCAGCCCCCAAAATGCAACAACTCTATCCTGAATCTCTTCCTCCGTTTGAAAAACCAAAGGAAGCCCTCAGCAAGACCTTAGCTCAACTAGAAAGCTCCGATTGGTAAGCTAATGTTTAATGATAGAAATTTATTAAGGACTGTGCTATTAAGCATACTTATGTGCTTGTCACAAATGTCGTTCCCCACTTCATACCTGCATCTCGATAGATTATATGACTTGAGGTATGTTCAAACATAGTCGACTGGCCGTCGATCGACGAGATAAATCTATGTTATCGAGGTAGTGTGGGTTTAATCCACATCGATCAACGGCCAGTCGACCATACTGTGTGGACACACCTTTAAAAAAACCTTGGGGAAAAGACTGTATTTTGCGCTAACAATTGACTGAAAACACCCGAAAAATATTAAAAAGCACTTTTTAAAAATTGATATTTGCACCAACCAACAATGGAATTGGTCGAACGCTAGTTGGGTTGACTACCAATTGGGTCCTGGGGTTTTGAGAGTCCAACTACCAATTGGGTCCCGGGCTTAATATTTTTTAAGTGTTTCTGCTCTATTGTTAGCAGCGGAAGTGTCATACAGCCATATTATTATGTGTGTTCCTTGTTCCTTATAGGAACACACACACACACACACACCACCCATCACACACAACACACCCACCACATACACGAACACACAACACACCCACCACATACACACCCATCACACACACACCCACCTCACACATACACACACACCCACCTACCAGCTAACAACAACAACAACAACAACAACAACAACAACAACAACAACAACATCAACAACAACAACAACAACAACAACAACAACAACAACAACATCAACAACATCAACAACATCAACAACATCAACGACATCAACGACATCAACAACATCAACATCATCAACATCATCAACAACAACACCAACACCAACAACAACACTAATAACAAAAACATCTCACGAGGGGAAAAATAAAAGCTTGCAAATAGCTAGGTAATAAGAAGACCTACTAATCATGTTTAAATACATAGGTACTTAGAAAAAAGGAGTGAGATCCCCCACAAAAATATAAATGTGAAAAAAAAGGCCAAGTTCCTATCCAAAAATGTCGGCCTATAAAAGTGGTGAGATCAGAAATTAAGGCCAAGTCTGCATTCCCAGTTTTTCGTGCCAGCTGAAAATGCTGAATCTCAATTCCTTCAACCTTCTCTAGATTTCAACTTGGCTATGTTTTTCCTTTCGGCTTTCACGTTTAATTACTTATTTATTTGTGTAGGAAAAACGTAGCTAAGTTTACTAATCATGTTTAAATACATAGGTACTTAGAAAAAAGGAGTGAGATCCCCCACAAAAATTGGAATCGTGGATGCATAAGGAGTAAGAATAACTAAAAATTTCACGATTCTAAGCAATGTACAGACAAATCTACAATTTTATTTATATCTCTTCCAAATCAAATCAAATATTTTTATTGAAACATAAATGTGAAAAAAAAGGCCAAGTTCCTATCCAAAAATGTCGGCCTATAAAAGTGGTGAGATCAGAAATTAAGGCCAAGTCTGTATTTCCAGTTTTTCGTGCCAGCTGAAAATGCTGAATCTCAATTCCTTCAACCTTCTCTAGATTTCAACTTGGCCAATATGTTTTTCCTTTCGGCTTTCACGTTTAATTACTTATTTATTTGTGTAGGAAAAACATAGCTAAGTTGAAATCTAGAGAAGGTTGAAGGAATTGAGATTCAGCATTTTCAGCTGGCACGAAAAACTGGGAATGCAGACTTGGCCTTAATTTCTGATCTCACCACTTTTATAGGCCGACATTTTTGGATAGGAACTTGGCCTTTTTTTTCACATTTATGTTTTTGTGGGGTATTTTATTCTTTACAAAGATAGTCATCCTACAACTATTACAGGACGCAGGCTGCTTAAACTCAGTGATCTAAAGAGAGCAATAATTATTCTATTTATCTTAAATTTACATGTAGATATTTACATACCTTATTATCTTCAATACAGGCAGTACTTTTTATGCACTCGGTACTTCTTGAACTACGACTTCAAAATGCTAAGACAATCATTTTTAGTGAGAAGTAACACATACTGCAAGAACTACATAGCATTGTGTTTATAAAGTGCTTACCATGTAAATTGTGAACTGTAGGTGCCCTAGCCTAGTTAGCCTCTCCAAAATGTAGACTAGAATATATTTTGTGTATCCTGTCCAAATAGGACTATTATAAGAACGAGATCCATTCACTCATTCACATTTCATAGTTCACACACTGATCGTTCTATCTCGAGAACCACAACACCTAGAAAGCTTAAATTTGGTAGGAATATTCCTTTTATGGTCTGGGTGTGCAATAAGAAAGGATTTTGCGAAAATCTAAACCGATCTTGAGATATGATCAATTTTTGATCGCTAAAATCTCCATAAGAAATACACAGAGTGCAGAGACTGCGGGAGAGAAAACTTTTCCTCGCTCGCCTAATATTTGAGTTTCGTTTATGTTTTTAGTTTGATAAATACAAGTTCGGCCATGCCTTTTCCACAAGTTTGGCCATGCCTCGGGATGAACTAGCGGGATTCCGGAGCGAAGCGACGGAATTCAGCTAGTATCAGTATAAGCACAAGTAGTGCTTTATTTAGACTGTCAGCATAGACAGCATAGACCAAGTTGTTCCATTATACCAACAGTTTTATAGAGCAGCAGGTGAAATGACAATGAAGGTTCTTGTACAAAGATAGGCGAAGAATGTCCCCCCCCAAGAGGTTTGATACAAGGAACTGTAACTGCTATGGTGTTATCTTATCGTCCCGAAAGCGATGAGAGAAGAAAGACAGGATAGGAGAAAGCCAGCCGTTCCGAGAACGAACATTATCCGTTCAGGACAAAATCGGCTCCGGGCGGGAATCGAACCCGCAGCCTACCGCTTACAAGGGAGACGCACTACCCTCCAAGCTAACTACTAGGCTGGCTGCTTTCTAATTAAAATCCCTAATCCACAGAGAAAATATACAGGCTTACTTCCTGGAAAGGTAACTTTTCCACAAGTTTGGCCATGCCTCGGGATGAACTAGCGGGATTCCGGAGCGAAGCGACGGAATTCAGCTAGTAAAATAATAAAAACGAGTATGAATTACAGGGAAGCTACAATGCAAGGGCTGCAAGGTCTAGTGCGCATTACACGTCACCACACTAAACTTCTAGCGGGCCATCTTCACTCGGTGTGTACTCAGGTGGCCAAACAAGTCCGCTCCCTGAGATCCCAGGTGGCCCGGGCAGCGTGTCAGACGGCCACAGTACTATTCACAATACTCAGTCGACAACTAGAACCAGAGCTAGAAGAGTTGGCCAAGGTGCTACTGTCACGGACGGCCGATACGAACAAATTCCTACGAGCCGACTGTTACGCGGCTCTGGTGGCTATGGTCAACTGTATACAGCCTATCAAAACGATCCCCGTCATTTTAGTCAAGGGAGCCAAGTAAGTTGTTACTTATACATACTCTCACATATTTACATCAGCTATTACAGACTGATAATTATTATGATAATAATAAGAGGATTTATATGATTCCATCGATTTTTAACTAGCAACCGAAACAAATGTTCTATATTTTATCTGGTGCAATATGACCTTTTTTTTTAACCTTTTTGTAAGTCCCACATCCGAATTCCGCAAAATCTACAAAAAATAATTTTTGTGGAATTCGGATGGCATTTTGCGGAACTAGTATACACCGCGCAGAACGAGGTTGAATATTCCAAAATGATTTCCAACCTGAACATTGACCTTTTGCCTTCAGGTCAGTTGTTGCTTTCGATATATCTGGTGCTTAATAACCTGTAGTGAAAGTGGTGATGAATGAGAGTAAATATAATTATTTAAAGAAGCTACTCAAAAAAAAGTATCTGGTGCTTAATAACCTGTAGTGAAAGTGGTGATGAATGAGAGTAAATATAATTATTTAAAGAAGCTACTCAAAAAAAAGGGGGGAAAGAAAGATGAACTTTAAATACCTATTCAAACTTACCCAGGAATCACTTGAGTTTTATCGTAAGATGCACGTAAGCAAACCACACTACCAAAATAAACCAATATTTATGGGTGAAAATCGTTTGTTTATAAATAGGCATAAATTAGCCTGAGTAAATTGAATTGAGGTGCTTCTTGGCTTCGCAGCAACCCAAGTAGTCAACAGGTGTTCTTCAACTATCGGACCTATTTGTCGCTGGATAGAATGTCAACACTAGAGTTGTGAAACTTAAACCTAATATTTGCCAAATCTAAAATATATACAGCCCCTTGTGTAACTGACTGACTCACTCTCTCACTCACTCACGTATACAAATTCTAACCCACTTCTAGATGAGCTAGGAAGATGCGGTTTTCACCATTGGATTCCTTATTTTTTGTACATACTGGAAAAAATCGGAAACTACCGAAATTCCAAACCGTTCCCGAGATATTGACGTTTTCTAGTTCCCCATAAGAAATACACGGGGAACACACTTTGGTCTTTGAGGCCAGCAAAACTTTTCCTACGTTTATTATTATTTTTTTTTTTTAAGAGATTTGACAGAGATTTGTTTTTTTTTTTTTTTTTTTTTTTTTTTTTTTTTTTTTTTTTTTTTAAGAGGTTTGACAGAGGGAACTTTAACTGCTATGGTCTTATCGTCCCGAAATCGAGGAGAGAAGGAAGACAGGATAGGAGAAAGCCAGCCGTTCCGAGAACGAACATTATCCCATCAGGATAAAATCCGCCCCGGGCGGGAATCGAACCCGCGGCCTAGCGCTTACAAGGCAGACGCACTACCAACTAAGCTAACTAGACTGGCACGTTTAATATTTTGCTCTCGCTTTTAGATTTCAGTTTTCATTTCTTCGAGACAAAACTCAGGGACGATATTAATTTTCAGGGGCGAAGCCAAGGGAGCGCGAAGCGCGACCTCATGCACATCCCGCGAAGCCCGGGAGCGCGCAGCGCGACCGTAAACAAGGGAGCGCGAAGCGCGACCACATGCACAACCCCGCGAAGCCCCGGGAGCGCGCAGTAGGTTGAATATTCCAAAATGATTTCCAACCTGAACATTGACCTTTTGCCTTCAGGTCAGTTGTTGCTTTCGATATATTATTATTATTATTACTACTATACAACTCTTTTATTGGAATATTTACATAGACATATATACAAAACAATGAAAAATAAATAACAAAAATAAACTATATACAAAATATTACAACTAAGGGGCGGGATTAATGCCTTAGGCATGCTATTCCATCCAACTCCGAAAGAGATAGGAAAGGGCCTATAGCAAATTCGATGGTGATGTCAAAATTAAGGTTCGAACCCCGGAAGAGGCACTTTTAATCATCCTGAACAAGGGATGTGACAAATCAAATCCGTGTAGTTTTAGGTGCTGAATAAGGAATAACGTGGTGACATTAGACCTATAGGCTATTAGTGCATGGATTTTTTTTTCGACTTTTTTCGTGCTTGAGGTATTCAGTAGAGAGTACTATTTACAGATATGTTTATATGCTTTGGTACAAAGATATGTAAATAGGTAAATACAATTAAGGGATTTTATTATTATTAGTAGTACAAACGTTTAATGGGAGAGAACATTCCCCTGTTTTCCTAATTTTGCTCAATTATGAAGTAATTTTTATGTATCCTAACCCTATAACACACAAAAAGTTGATAAATTGTGAAAGTGCTTTTGGCGTGCCACTTAACCCTATAATTCTCGGTAAGTTCATAATTTGTGAAAATTCTTTCTGCGTGCTACCTATAACCCTATCATTCCCAGAAAGTTGATCATTTGTGAACGTTCTTTTCGCGTGCTATGATTCTTTCGTGGGATAAAATAAGGAATTTTTTATGTGGGACCAAATTTTGAGAGGTATTTTTCCGCAGTAGCGTCTCGAAAGAACAAAATAACATTGCAAAGGCGCTAAAATTTTCTCGGACAAAAACCGCGTCTCGTAACGTAAAAGTCGGACATAACAACGTAAAAAAAATTCTAAGCTGAAAAAAACATACATGTCAAAACTTTTGAGAGGTATTTTTCCGCAGTAGCGTCTCGAAAGAACAAAATAACATTGCAAAGGCGCTAAAATTTTCTCGGACAAAAACCGCGTCTTGTAACGTAAAAGTCGGACATAACAACGTAAAAAAAATTCTAAGCTGAAAAAAACATACATGTCAAAACTGAAGTTTGGAAATCGAGTCTCAGATGTATTCGGCTCAAAATTTTGTGCTCTGGCTCTAGGTTTTAACAGAAACAGATTATCGATTAAATTGAAATTTTTATGAGGTCTACCTACCCTGAGCCGTTGTCAGTGTTTTTCTGGCGCACCCTGTAGAAACCGGCCCCCAAGTACCAATATTAAGGATTTGGATTCAAACTACAATTAGTTGCAATTGGTCGCAAGTTGATAGTCACATTGTTATTTCATCAACAACTCACTCTACTGCTTCTTGAAACTCTTCAATATAGGATAGATACAGTCGAAAGCTTCGTAGATTTCTTGCCTTACTTTTGCTCCTGAAATAAAGGACAAAACACAACCAAAATATAAAGGAACGAAAAATAGTTGATCGATCTATGCTACAAGAAAGTTCCTCATGTTTTGTGAAGTTGTAAGGACCCCGAAAGAGCCAGTTGGATACTTGGGTACCCAGAAGTCATTCGCCCACGAGCGCAGTTTTCCAAATTCAGTGATTGGCCAGGAATTAATACACTACCTGAAGTGTCCTCAAGTCTCTTTTAAAAGTAGTCTCAAGTCAGGGACTTTGTAAAGTAATAGGTAGTTCCTGTACTTCCCGAAATAAAATTATTATTATTAATAATTAATAATGCAGACAAAGTGATACCTAGTGAGGCAAAATAAATTCCTAAGGCAATAAACTCAATAAAATGATTCTCTGCAGAGTAAGCCAAACCTTTTGCAATTTTTCCTCTTTCGATATGGTTGGAATTTTTCCTCTTTGGGCGTATTAGCTCGACCATATTGCCTGCCACGGACGCTTATATATTTTAAATGGTTATCTGAAAGAGGGGTCTCTGAGTGAAATTTTGCTATTTGTTTGATAAAAAAATTCCAATAATTAAAGAGTTTATGAGATGTTTTCATACATGCTTTGGCAGCCAAGGTGTTGAAGTTGAAAATTCAGATTCTAAAACGAAACCAGTTTAGGTCCAACTATATCTGGAAAGGAAAATACAGCTGTAGAGATTCATAGATTCGTAGTAGCTTAACCCATCCTTTAGGGCTGTTCTTACACAGGCCAGTATTTCTCAAACTCTGGATCTGAAAACTCTCTGTGTAACATTATACATTTACTATTCGTACGGGACTCAACTCGTTTTTTTTTTTTTTTTAAGTCGATGGGACTCAATTCGTTGACTCCCGCTCGTTCTTACCATCAATCTCTTTGGCTGGCACATGGACAGGTATGGAGACATAGGTGGCCGGTGTATTATGTAAGCACACTACCGGTAAATACCAGGACTCAAACAGATGGACTGCTGCTCTACTGAGATCTGTGGTGAGGGCGAGAGCTAGGATTGGATGATGTAGTTGTAGAGATGAGAGAGCCACTCCCTTGACAACATCCCAAACAATGATTCGCTTGTCTTCAGAACCTGGAGGGGAAAATGAAATTGATCTTCTAGAACTAGACGAAACCAATTAAAATAAATAGCCAAGTTAGTTCGGGACCGGGAACCAAAAATAAACAGCCTAGTTAGTTCGGAGGGTAGTGCCTCTGCCTTGTAAGCGATTTTATCCTAAAGAAATGTGGTTCGTTCTCGGAACAGCTACCTTTCTCCTATCCTGTCCTACTTCTGTCAATCAAACCGGTTGATGGGCGAAACAGGGACCGGAAATAGTGGAAACAATGAAACTGTCTATGAAATGGACTCAAGCACATTACTATACTACCTAGTAGATGGTTCTCCTGCTTAATTGACAGTAAATTTACTGAATCACCTAAAATTGAACCGAAAGTCTAGTTTTGTCTCTTTGAATATAAATATTCATCAGGACATCATGGAGAGCAGCACTAAGTTCACACAATGACCGCTAAGCAGGAAATAGCTGTTTCGTCCCATGTTGACCGAATTTAACCAACTTAAAATTTCAAAGCTTACTTGAAAGCCATGGAATGGGTTTCCAAAAGAAAATTTGTTTGGTTGTTTGGAAATCTTAAGCCTCCTTTCTTAATCTTTTGAAGCCTTTGAAGTAACCAACAAGACATGTCTCGTACCTCGGTACAATGTCTAAGGAAAAGGAAGTCAGTGTAAGAAAATTAACATCTTACATCGGACATTCATTACCATACATCCGTTGATCTAACTCAAGGCCACGTGCGCCAATGCACTTTTTGGGTACTTTTACATCGGAATAGGACTCTACCTCGAAAAAAATTGTCATTTGGTTGTGCCCCATTATCACGTTCGATCAATTATCACAATCAACATGATTTAATTAGGTACTTAAGTAATAGTTACGTATCTATTAGGCACCTACTTACACAGTTTTCAGGTGGATCTTTGTACAAATATCTTATGCTTTTCTTAAGAAAATCTTCGTATTTTATCGGATTTCTTTTCCCCGAGACAAAATTATACACCATTACGCCTTGATCTGTAGTGCCATTTTCTTGCTGAAATGTCAAATCTTCTACGCTCCTTCTGAAATGTTACAATGATAATTTCATTTAATTGTCCAATGTTTACGCATGCGATAAAGGTAGAAACACACTAACATCACGTCACGTCAAGTCACGTGAACTCATAGGGAGTCAGAAAGATGTAGTTTCAAAGTTTTCCTATAATAAAATAATGTAGGTAATTTCGTTCAGGACAGCCACACTACCATCACGTCATGTCACATCACGTGCCGTGATAGTAGTGTGAAAGAGCTGCGTTCTTGGAACAGCTAAAGTTTTCCCTATCCTCTTCGATTTCGGGGCATCGTCTCACCGTAGTGCATTCCTATTCCAGCTCCAAGGGATAGTGATGAGTAGATTGATGGCCATATCGCACGGTATAATATCCAGGACTAGTCTCCTGTCCATCATAAATGTTCTCATGAGTCCAATACCGGCCGCCGTCAGGATCCCTGTAGGTCCGTAGTAGTTTCCAATCCAACCAGGATAAACCATAAACCAACATTGTTGTCAGTGATGTCCAGAGCATTGCATTGGCCGCTCGCAACCTGAAATAATAAAAATAGTAAGTAGGTACAGTATCAGTTAGAACCTTCTTATCGTTACTTTCCGTGTCCTAGTTAAAAAAGAAAACTAAAATACAAATACATGCATGGTGATCAGATCACCCCGGACCTTTTTGGCGTAGAGAAGGCACTCAAAAATATAAATACTAGGTAAAGTAAGAATGTTCATGGATTTGAATATATCCGGGCAGTCTCCTCTATAGCCCAAGTTTGCAAGAGCAAGGTCGGGATACTTGAAAATAATACAAAATGGCGAATATCTCCGTTATTCTGGGGATTTCGAAAAAGTTGTCGGGAACCTTTTTGTAGCCCTTGACCTATAGTATTCGCCATTTTCAGGTTGACATCGATGAATGCAACACCCTGTATATATTTTTTAACTTTGTACTTATGAACTCATTTCTCAAAAGCTCACTTACATCAAGTATCGCCGCTTTGCAAATTGCCTATGTTCATTCTTATCTTGAAGAACATACAGCCTAATGCCCCGTGCATTATTTTCCACATAATCGTCCCAGTCCAAATCTTTCACGTTGAATGGAAACAATTTTTGATCTTTTGCTTCAAGTTGTTGCCACAATCTTTGAACATTGGTGTCATCAAAGTTCCATTGACACATTGTAAAGGATTTCAGAAGCAAAGTTAACTTTTCCATTTTATTGTAGATTTTGATCATTCTGAAAATGGAAGAGAAAAAAGTAAAAAAATTGAATCACTCCCAGTTCTAAACAATGTAGTAGTTCTGTGAACTGTAGACCTCGCTGCTCTTATACTCTTTTGCCCAAACCGAGACGAATGTACGTATGAAGGCAATTCACATGTATCGAAATTGAAAAGAAAGGTACCTATACGTCTTACGTAATAAGGACAGAGAACAGGTTTATTTAAAGTCATTCTAAAGATTCAAAGAATGGTTGACCTTTTTTCAAAACAATGGATTTACCAAGAATTGGGTTTTTTCACAATATTATTTTTATAGAATTAATACAATGGTTTATGATGTTGAGTTGATGGCTCATCTATTGTTCTATTGGACTGTAATTTTATCTGAAACGTTCAGACCAAAAATCGGCCCCGTTCAACTCTGGGACCCCAAGTTTAAACTTGCGACGTGCTTTGATGCAACTTGAACCTGTACTAAATTTCATCAATATCGGACCAGGCAATCGCGAGTTAAAGCGGAACAATCAAACAAACAAAGCGGAACAAACAAACAAACAAACATTCATCCAAACCAAATGCAAAACGGTCGAGTTAAAACGTAGACCTTCACTTCGTTCTGTCAATTAAATTTTCCAAGGTCAACAAATTTCAAAAGTTCTCTCATTCCCAATTGGGCGAAAAGATATTTCCAACCATTGCACATTGCCTTCACACATTTTGTATCTTTGAGCAGTAGGTAACTCTTACCTACCTAGGTTTTTGTCCAGCTAGTCTTAGATAGTTATCGATAATATGTCCGGGCATTATGTGCAGCAATATGTGAAGTAATTTGTACAAGCGAAGTGATGTGGTCGTTATGAAAATCAAAGACCAGAGCTGAAAAGTAGAAATACCTAGGTATTAGAAATCAACGTAAAAATGAAAGATTAGTCAGGATTTGTTTGTTCTATGTAGGTATATCATAAACATAGAGCACTGAGTTGATGTTCAATCAAAACTAAAATGATTTTAAGGTCGGTTCAGCCAGCCGAGTTGGGGTAGCGCGTCGGCCTTGTAATGGGGCTCAACCACTTTTTTTTTTCTTCGCTGATAAAGGAAGTTCGAAACACGCTGATCTCAATAGAAATGAGAAGTAATGATTTATCGAAATGACCCGATCTCAATAGCACAATTTGCAACCTCAAACCTAACTCAAGTAAATGAAAAACTCTCGAGAAAAGTGTTTCCAGTTGACCATAATGACAATGAGTTGCAATATGAAAACAAAAATCAGGTCATGAACCATGAGAGCGGGGAGTTCACTAGTGAAACAACAGTGGACTTAAAGGCTGATAAATCTACAACAAAAAATAATTTTGATTTAAAGAGTACTGACGAGCGTGTTGCGTGCAAAATGAAACAAAACGCCATGACTCAACATGAAGAGTGTGAACGTCTAACGACTAGCTTGAACATAAATACTTCAAGTCACCAACATGAAAGTAATGACTTTGACAGTGAAACAAACTTTGAACGAAATTACGAATCTGATGACGATAGGAATGATGGATTTCAAAAAGAACCCTATGACATGTGTCAGGTGGCCATATCTACAACGGAAGACAAAGCTAGCCTTCATCCCGGCTCAGCAAATACTGATCACACGTTACAGCGTAGGAGTTCTCAAAGTGAAGACATATTGCAGGATGTATTTGGTACTTCCCATCAAAATAATCGGTACGATACAAGAATTTCATTTTGTAGACCCTACCTACTATGAGTATGTCTGTATAGTAAAAGCTACTTACGTCCCAATCTTACCATCATAACTACCTAGTGCTCTATTACTGTCTTTTATATTGCTTTTTTTAATTTAAGCAAGGTCTTTACTTTCTATTACCAAAGTATAGCGAAGCTATTCTATGTAGTAATCTAGTAATGAGAAAATATTGCAATCGGTTCAAATTTTCAAAATCGGGAAATGGTTGGAAATATCCGTTTTGGGGTCCCCTGATTACAAAAAAAGTGTTTTTTTTTTTACTTTGTACCCTATATATATAGGGACATTATTGTGGACATTGGGGTTGGGGACTCGACTCTGGCACTAACAATTTGCATATATCGCACACTTCTTCCGTTCTTCACCTGTAAAAGTTCTTTTTTGTCAGAATAAGTACATTTAGCCGAGTTGAGCTATCAGTGCTATCACTCTATCACACTTCTTCCGTTCTTCACCTGTAAAAGTTCTTTTTTGTCAGAATAAGTACATTTAGCCGAGTTGAGCTATCAGTGCTATCACTCTATGAATACCTGTGTTAAACTTGTCGAGTAAGTAGCTTCCTATTTGATCCTTATGTTCCTTGAATAGTCCTATGAACGCAGTTCGTTTAACCACTCGTACTCGTACTCAAGTAGTACTCGTACTCGTACTCAATAACCCAACATTTGCAACAATGGAGGAGTTGCAATTAGGAAAATATTTTTAATAAAAGGTCGATTCCTACGTAAAAAGTTTGTGAAAAATCCAAATCTGAGGTCAAAACTCCGAAAGCGGGAGTCATGAATTATGACGTCATCGCCTACGGGAGCGTATGCCGTGACGTCAAACTTCACGATTTACCGGTATTTTTTAAATCAATTTATCTCGGTATCTAAAAGTCGTAGAAGAAAAATAAAAATTCCGTTGGTCCTCATTTTTCTTGCTCTATGACTTGGAAACATCACCCAAGTAAGCGCGACTGATCTATTTAGAGTTGCCAGATTTGTTAACTTTTCAGAAATCCAGTCCAATAGGTAACCTTCCTTTTTTTATCGCATAAAAAAAAGTAATAATAATCTCCAATCTCCTAATGGAGGAGTTGCAATTGGGAAAATATCTAATGGGTATATAACAAGCAGGGTCCGTCCCTCCGGGAATTTTTAGTCCGTCCTTCCTTTATTATTACAGTAGTAATAAAAAGGTATAAGGGACGGACTATTGTATTCGCTTTGGTGTCTGTCAGTCGGTCGGTCTGTCTGTCGGTCGGTAAAAAAAAAAAAAAAAAAAAAAAAAAAAAAAATCGCCGATCAGATTACAATTAAGAACTCTAGTTTTGTCCGGTCTGGGAATCGAACCCGCGACCTTTTGGGCCAAACGTGCTCAGTTACATACCTGGGTACAATTTCTGCTAGTTTAGCCTCACTCATGGTTTCACATAGATGTATTACTTCATGTGGACCAATCGGTGTTGGATTTACTTTTTCGTCAACGTCAGCCTTGTAACCATTCGAGTATGCCGTCGAAACAAATACGAAAGTCTGAATAGAAAGAAATCACATGGTGAGATGTCTAACTAAATACGGGTATACTTGTACAATGTTTTTATAAAGCCGTCATAACTTTCATTGCACCCACGTGCTACTCGCTTTCCCGGTCCCACTCAGTCTAGCTAGGTCTGTGAATCAAGTCGGATTTTTCAGTTCGAACAAAAAGGCTGGGTTTACACTTGAATCGCGATTAAAAACGCTTTTTTTAGAGGTTCAATATCAGCTTGATTCGTGTGTTAATTTCACTGGGTTCAACCCTAAATCAGGCTTTGACATCGAGTTGGATGTGCGATTGATAATTTATTTCAAATAAAGTTTGGATCTCTGAGGTTGGATTTAAGTTTATTACGTTAGACCTATAAATTCTGTCAAAATCAAGCCCTGGATGTAAGCTTGTGTTTAATGCTAACTGGGATACAACATTAAAACATACCTCCAATTCTCCAAAGCTGGTTGCTAGCTCCAGAAACTCCTTTGTTGCGCACACATTAGATAGGACAGCCTGGGCCAAACTGGCCTCGAAATTCACGATGGCAGCTGTGTGAAAAATCACGTTCACATTGGTTTGCAACAGCTTTAAATTTTCATCGGAGATACCGAGTTTTTTCTTCGAGCAGTCCCCACAGATGATGGTAACTTTGGAAAGGAATCCTGGCTGTTCTTGTTTGAGTTTGTCGAATATCTGAGATGGAAACAGTAATAAATGCACTAGCGAATTATGATATTATTGCTTTTATTTTTTCATTCATTTACGGGCATGGGCAAACTCAAGTGAGGAAGCATTTCTGGACATGTGTCCCGAATTATGATATTATTGCTTTTATTTTTTCATTCATTTACGGGCATGGGCAAACTCAAGTGAGGAAGCATTTCTGGACATGTGTCCCTGTCCATAAGCCATAGAGTGAAATACTCTTAAATCAGTCCCCTCCCAGGAACACGCTCCTGGAGTTTATCGCACGACTTATAAAATATCCTGCATATTTGAACTATATTTTGAAGAAAGAAATTCCCAACATTTTTGGGTAATAATAATCAATTATGTAAATGCAGTTTCTTTGTGTTATTATGTCACAACTTTGGTGCTCACTGCAGCATTGTATAGGATTTTCCCAATACATATCTCAATAATCCTAAAATCCAATATGTTTACCTACCATGTTGGCACCGGTCGCTATGCGCATTTATATGTCATAACCAGAGTCCTTCAAATATGACGTTTATTTTTCTTAAAATATGACTTTAAAAATATGACTTTATGACGTTTATTTTTCGTGAAATATGACTCTTATTTTCGTCAAATATGACGTTTATTTTTCAAAAATACCTACACATAACCCAATATGCTAAAAGTAGATTAGCTCTAAGAAATTCAATGGGTAGGTAGGTACCTATCCTCTAAGGAGAAAAATGGGACATAAGTTATATTGTTATTAATTATTCCATTTTTACCGACTTGTAGTGTTCGGTAGGTAGGTACCTATCCTCTAAGGAGAAAAATGGGACATAAGTTATATTGTTATTAATTATTCCATTTTTACCGACTTGTAGTGTTGTCATTTTCATATTATTTTACTTTTTTCCTCATCAGGTGGTATGGATTGTTTGGTGAACGTATGGCAAATGAACTCCCATGAGCTTCAGTCTACCATGGAGGGTCATTTGAACACAGTGTCTTGTGTAGCCATTTCACCAAATAGTATATTTGCCGTATCCGGTTCAGAAGATAATACGGCTAAAGTGTGGGGTCTAACACTAGGCTCTGTTGTGTCTACGTTTAAGGTAAGCCATAAATAGGTATAGGTACCTAATTGTTATTATTTTGTGTTTTATATTCCTACCTACATAATTTACACTAGGTACGTTCGTGTTAAATCTAACAGAATACTTTGATATTTTTGGTAATTGCGCTCACATCATTAATTATATTGCGGCTCTAAAACGGTCAGATTAGTTTTCAAAAATAAATTTTTAGATCAATTGGAGGGTAAAAATAATTGTCTCTTTGGCTCCGTTAAAGGAGATTTTTCTGACGTCATGACGAATTTAAGCTCAATATTGGTCTGTCTAACTTTGCGCATGTTTTCTTCTTCCGCTGTTTCCCTCTCCTCTATACGTACTTCACGTAGGCACATGGTATGATGTATTTTGTGTATTATGCTTATGGTACCTGAGATCAGCATTGTAAATAGAACAGTTGCGCTTACTTGGGTGATGTTTCAAAGTCAAAAAGCTGGAAAAATGAGGGATTCCGGAACTTTTCTTTTTCTTCCACGACTTCTAGATCCCAAGATAAATCGATTTAAAAAATACCGATAAATCTTGAACTCTGACGTCACGGCATACGCTCCCGTAGGCAATGACGTCACATCAAATGGCCCGAGCAAAGCTCCCTCGCAGGCAACACATTAATCTGTTTGTGCGCATGCATTTCTGCGCAATTCATGTTTGTGCGCAAACGTTTCTGCGCATCTCCTGAAGTCTGACGTCAGAGTTCAGGACTCTGACGGAAAATGAAAATTGAATTTTCGACCTTTTACAGTTATTTTTTTGGAATTTTGACTTCAGATTTGGATTTTCCACAACTTTTTTCATAGAAATCGACTTTTTAATCATAAATACTACCCAAATGCAACTGCTCCATTCTTCATTACAATAATCTTGGTTGACTGTTTCAGAGTCACCAAAGTACTATCCTGGCTGTGGCCGTACTATCGGATAGCCGGAGAGTTGTAACGAGTGATAAAGCCGGAGTAATAGCGGTGTGGGTAGCAGATAATGCTCAACTATTATACTCGGCTCTAGGACCAAGCAAATGTCTAACTGTGACCCATAATATGAAGTATATCGTTAGTGGTGATGGAGACAACAGGTGAGTTGAAATACGAATAAAGTAGGTGTAAAACGCGTCCAACAACTTAAATCTTAAATGTGGATAATATACCCAGCCCATTGGTAGAATCATTGCGTTCTGTTTTATAAAAAGATCCTCGTCCCAAGAATCCAAAAATTGACGTAGATTACAAAATATGAAATGACAGCTTAACCAAAGGCGGGAAAAATCAAATACATTTTAAGTTGACTAATCATACACAAAAACACCAAACCGAGGCTTAGGTGTAAGGGCTGGACAGCCCTAAAGGATGGGTTAAGCTACTACGAATCTACTTGACTAATACATGGAATGTAATGAGCCTTTATTTGTATTTTAGGTTTAGAACATATAAAACTTTTTAAATATAAATGATATAATAATACAAAATCAGTACATTAGCACTGAGACTTCTGACTAATACATGGAATATGCTCTAATAATTTGAAAACTCTCCGTTACCAGTATAACTGTCAAAAAATGGTTTGAAGACAATACAAGAGCTGCCCTCTGTCGTATTTTTCCGAAGTCACAAAACAAAGCTCCTAAAAGCTCTAGTTTTTCCGAATAGGAAAGAAAACTTTTGAAAGGATGAAAACTTTCATATTTTCCTCACCAGATGGTGTTAAACATTTCGTTTTTTTCTGTTTCCTCAAAATATAACTTCCTTTTGATAATGGAAATTTTGCTTCTTACTATTACGTCTTGAAAAGCTGTCTTTTCTTTTATGGGTTTGGGGTCTCTAACTAATTCATAGTACCTTTTCCTCGTACTTTTTCAGTTTGAGGATTTGGCCCACATCGCCCCAGACTCACAAGGATGATGAGAGGTTCACAGTGAGTCATAGCGAAGAGATTACTTGCTTCACAGTGACCTGGGACTCTCAATACCTCATCACAGGATCTCGAGATATGTCGCTCAAAGTGTGGCAAGTGGTGGGAGGGAAACTGGCTCAGGTATATATTACGTTTTTCGATAAAGATTTTACTAGGCTAACCTCCATGACAAGTGTGATCTAGTTTTGAACGCCGGAAGTCTTAGATTCGATTCCCGAAGTACCTACTAAAATCTTCGGGATGTACTCCGTCGAATAGCTCCTTGTAAGTGAGTTGAGGCCAGTGGAGGTATTATAATATTTGAAAAGACGATCGATGATATTATTCTCTTAACTAAAAAGACTTGTAAGGATGACCTACAAAAAACTTTCCAATTTCAAGTAGGTATACTAACTATTTTTATAAGGAACGAATTCGAAAAATGGCTAGTAGATATTCATTAATTATTTCTTTCCTTCCTGGTCTCCTATAGGTTCTTGTGGGTCATACAGATCACGTATCCTGTGTAGCTGTGGCAGTTACTAATAAATCCTTGGTAGTGTCTGGATCCAAGGATTCGAACCTGATCGTATGGGACATGGAGACAGGAGGAGAGGAACACTTCCTGGCTGGACATCTAGGTTGTGTTACCTGTGTCAAGTTAGCAGGAGATGGAACTGTGGCCATGTCCGGTATGTATGAGAAGTGACCATGGAGTTTCACCGCCATTTTTACATGGGTGCTCGCTGGTACCACGGGAAAAAGTGGAAATTATCGCGTGGTACCAAAAAATTTTTATGTCAATTTTAGATTTGTGAGGTGTAGAAAATAGATAATGTACACGAATTTTTCTTGTGCGATAAGTATTTTTGGAGATATTCAAATTTTTCTGTGACACTCATATATGGGTTACCGGAACGTCACCGGAAAAAAATTCTTGGTACACGTGACCCAAGGGTACCGTAATTTCTTATGACGAGTACCCAAGGGTACTCGTCATAAGAAATACATTGAATTGTAACCCATCAGTGAGCTACACGTATCAGAAAGGAAGCAGTTCGGGTCACCCACATATGAGTTTCATGTACCTCGTTAGCCTATGGGTGTTGCCCATATGTGAGTTTCATGTACCAGGTTGGACACGTCTGACACTCATATATGAGTTATGTGGCGCTCAACGTGTTAATAATAACCTTACAAATGTAAAATTCAGTATATAATTATTTATTTATCATTGATTAAATTTATGTTATTAATTATTGGCAAGTTTATTAGGCATCCCTGATAAACTATGAGCTATTCTTACCGTTTAATTTTGAGATACGTCATGTTTTTCATCCTTTTTTGTGAAACTATACTTGAAAATACCTATGATATTTAGCTATACTGATACCCATATTGTATTATGTAGTTCATGTATTGTATGCCAAATAAATTGTACAAATAAAATTACAAATTACAAAAAGACTCAAGTGTACTTCAATCGGAGTGGCAGAAAACTCTTAAACTATGCAACATAAAACCGTAAGAATACCTCAGATAACACTTTCTATGTCCACATACTACCTTCCAGATCTACCACCATCACGTCCTGCAGGACCTAAACGTCCCCTGCGGCGCCTCCTCAAGAAGGAAGTCTCCCTGGACACTTACACCTGGCAGAGGAAATATGGTCACCTCACCTCATCCATTATGATGGCCGCTGTTGATGAGAGGTTGAAGAGAAGATTCTCCGTGTCTGCTTCCATGGAAGAGATCTCCAAGATTCCCATCAAGGACAATGTAGGATCACAGGTAAGGGATGTCTGTCAGGAGATAGTAATAGCCAGTGGAAGGTAACCACAAGACGAAACTACGCCTAGAACTTCATTTTTATATGGCCAAAGTCAACAACAACACCACCAAGAAACAGGTTTTGATAACTGCTTCATCATCTACCTGATGAAGCTTTGCAATGTTTATAATCAAGAGCTAAAGTTTTTCAAGAGATATACATACCTTTATAGGTATTAAATGCAGTCTTAGCAATTTAGTTAGGGTTCACAGCATCATCCCGTATTTAATCCGTTTAATAAGAGTATTATGGTCACTATTAGAAAACATCAGCACATAAATTTGCTCGCCCGAAAATCAGTCTCAATTGTTCACGCTCTGTGTTATTTCACAATAAAAGGCACAAAAAGGAAATTACAAAATTTATAGCCAAACTTTTCGAAGGGATATCCTAATACCCCTAATATGAGCAATGGAGGGCGGAAGACTCCCATGACTGTCCCTCCTTCCTTCCTCTGAGTTCTTTTCATCTCCTCCCTCTTCCTCTCAATGTACATCTCATTAGGTTCTTCATTAATATTCGTTGTTATGGCCATGTAGAAGTCGAGCAAGTTGTAATATTTTGACATTTAAATTATCTAATGATGTTTGCTCCTATAGGACGCACGCCGATACATAAACTTTTATGCTTGAACGAATTATTTTTCCGTTTGAAACAAAATCTTTGTAGGATTGTCGGAACTTTAACTTTATCTTGGTAGAATGGTAGGCATCGCACTGTAGAAGTAGGCATGCCAGATTTTCTTCTAGAAATTTAGAATGGATAACGGAGAAGATGGCAGGTATTTTGGACTATCTATTACAAAAAATTTCATTCCATTTCTACATCCCCGTTAATAATTTCTTTTTATTTAGACATTCCCGATACCTCATTGGTAAGAAGCGTCCACTAGTAGTGACTCATTCCTCAAATACCACTAACCCTATTGCAATACTTCTTCTAGGGTTTGGGACCAGAGCAGGCGGCTCTTGCACAATCGCAACATTTCGACCAACTAGAAGCTCTTTGGAACAAGAAGTCGCCGCCCAGGTCGCGCCGATTCGAACACTCCATGTCCAAACAGAATTCATACTCCAGTCGGCAACACTCTGTCGACACAGATGAACTGTCGTCCCCTGTCGATGAATTTGGCGAATAGAAAGCGACGCCGAAACCAGAGAACTCAGAGAAGTGGAGTTTTTTTTTTTTCATTTAAGAGGTTCGCTAGAGGGAACTGTTACTGCTAAGGTCTTATCGTCCCGAAATCGAAGAGAGAAGAAAGACAGAATAGGAGAAAGCCAACCTTTCCGAGAACGAACCATATAATATGTTCATCATAAAATCCGTCCCAGGCGGGAATCGGACCCGCGGCCCAGCGCTTACAAGGCAGACGCGCTAGAGTAATGGAAATGGATAATTAAAGACGAAATAGGTGTTTTTTTTTCCGAATAACACTAATCCCCCCCAAAAAAAATCAATAATATCTGTTGATGCTTACCTTACCTATAAATAGATGGTCTGTTTATCAGAAGAAAAAGATAGAATCATTACGTGTTTCAGCATTTTCAGCTGTTATTGAACATGGTTAAGTAGGTATTAAGATGATAAGATGTAGGATTGTAGGTACTCGTAGACAACTCTAGTTAATAACAATCATTATTCATTTGAGTTTTCTGTTTCAGATTTTAATTTTCGAATAAGTTCTCAATAGTTTAGATAGAGTAGATGTTTAGATAAGTAGTAGACAGATTATGATGATATTTAAGGCTTTCGGAATATTTGCGTTTTTTCGAAGAAAAAACCAAAGAATGGTAACAATCATTAAGTTAGGTAAAATTTCATGAAAAAATTGTTAGATTATCTTGTAAAAACTTTTTTTTTATATAGTCAAGTCCATTTCGTATCTGAAATAAAAATAAAATAGTTTAGGTGAATACTCATTACATCCTTCTATTTCAATATGGTCGTTGTCAAAAGAGTTTCCAAAAGATGGTACCAATTAACCAATTATTTATGTATAATATCTTACATCGTAGTTCTCTATGTATAAAATCTAAATTATAAAAAATTCCATTCTTGAAGTTTAGTTTCTCGTTCCACAATTGTATGGGATAAAATCAATACTGTAGAAGTTATAATAACAATAGTTTACAGAGTAAATTTATGATTTCATACAATCGTATGCAACAAGACATAGTAAGAAAAACTACTTATAGATACATAAATAATATTTATTATTGTAGGAACACTCATTTGATACATAGGGCCATGTTATTTCTAGTCTAGGTTTTTACCTATTTAATTATTTTTTAATTTACGTTCTTTATGGTTGAAAACAATGAAAATCTTAGATACTAAAGCTACCTAACTCTAACAAATTAGATGTCATATAAATTCTTGCAAATTTGATGGGGTTCTTATGATTCTTCGTACACATGATGTGAGTACCTACAAAAGAAATGGATCTTTGCAATAAATTTAATTTTAGTTTCTTGAAAATTTAACTGTTGTGATTTGTAGACTATTTTGAAAGACTCAATAGTGAATAGTTTTTTCGTTTTGAAATTTCCACCTTTCCTGTTATTTTCTTTTAATTTTATAACTGTGTTACATTTTCGAATTACATTTAAGAAAATATTTAAACCTTTCAATAGTGTTTATTTCATTTAAAAAAATCTCTGTGACCATTATATATTTCTTTTTATCACATTATTATTTATTATAATTATTATATTGTAGCTATGACTTTTTTTTAAAACATACATATTATTCCCTGTTACTGTATAATAATTCATGAAATAAATTATAACGTCCGACTGTGGACTAAAAAATCTTCAAATACAATTTTAAAACAATTGATTGAGAGTTGAAAATTTTCATTGATTCATTCCTTTGGTAAGAGTTTTTGACACAAACCCACTACCTGAAGTCCTCTATGGAGTAACACAACATGATAATAAGTCAAAAATTCTCAAACTTTCTAACAACGATATCCTAAAACATCTAATAAGACCGCATATAATTTGCCATTGTTGTACTCTAAGCTTTTAAGTTTCAGGTAGGGAGGTCAGTGGTCACCTATCCATTTTCTCTTTCCACTCGACGTTGCTGTAACACATGTAAGAAATGACAGAATGATGTGTGCCCAATGTGTCTAAAATATCTTTTCCCGTCTAATGGCTTTGTTACCTTCATGTTATAATTACATAGGTAGTTTTACAAACATATTTAAAGCTGTCTCACAACTCTTTACAAAGTTACGTGATTTTAGTTTTTACAAATCTTAATCCTGTTGTTATATCCAACTCCGCACTGATTTTCAGCTCTCAAATAATATTGTGCCATTGAAAAATATAGTGATCTAAATCTAAAAAGTATTTTGAGTATTTTATTTTTCTCGATATTTATTTCCTTTTCAGCGTCTTAGTAGTCAATGCACTAGAACTAGAACAGCATTTTGGAATTCTGGAGTCTGGAGATTTATTATTAATATGTATTGTATCTGGTGGTGTCGAAAAAAATGACAGACCCGAACTGCTTCCTTTCTGATACGTGTAGCTCACTGATGGGTTACAATTCAATGTATTTCTTATGACGAGTACCCTTGGGTACTCGTCATAAGAAATTACGGTACCCTTGGGTCACGTGTACCAAGAATTTTTTTCCGGTGACGTTCCGGTAACCCATATATGAGTGTCACAGAAAAATTTGAATATCTCCAAAAATACTTATCGCACAAGAAAAATTCGTGTACATTATCTATTTTCTACACCTCACAAATCTAAAATTGACATAAAAATTTTTTGGTACCACGCGATAATTTCCACTTTTTCCCGTGGTACCAGCGAGCACCCATGTAAAAATGGCTTGGCGCTCAATGTGTTAAAGATTCTGGAGATTCTTTTGTACCAGTAGTGGGCTACTAGAATTATCAAACAATGTTGCTAAACGCTCAAGGTTTACAAAACCTTGATCTTGACATTGCCGAAATCTAGAGTCTAGACCAGACTAATTTTGTTATTCAAATTACCACGCGCCGCTGTTTTGATATTCAAATCCTCATTAGAATAGCTACAGACTTTCTGATTGTCCTTAGTGTCGCATAATTGTTTACTTTTGACCTCTGAATACATTTGGAACAAGAAAGCACGAGGCAAACTGATAGCCTGGTCTACGATCTCATGTTAAAGTGTTTGTTAATTTCTGAACAAGTTCGGAGACTATGCTTAAAAAAATGAACAGTCTTCAAGCATGATCATTGACCAAAGTTTAAAACGTTAACATGAGGTTCAAAACACGAGTAAATCATTTTCAAGTTTATTTCTCGTAAACCAAGTGAAGTTACTAAAATTGATTTCATGTTTCCTGATTATGGCCGATCTTACCATAGTGAACACAGTGTCAAGGGTTTTAACGTCATGCATTTGGTTTACACAGGCTGAAAATGAGAACACTACAAGTCGGTAAAAATGGAATAATTAATAACAATATAACTTATGTCCCATTTTTCTCCTTAGAGGATAGGTACCTACCTACCTACCTGTATGTATGTATAATTTCTAAAATTTCCTATTATGAAATTCGGTTTCAACAAAACCTTTTTGAAAAAGAACATGGAGACGGTCAAAATCTCTGGTTACCTGTAACGGCTACTGTGCCATCTCTGGAAACATCGAGACAACTGATGGGAGAAGAATGAGGTCGTTTTGTTGAAGATTTTCTGGGTAGTTCTGGTTCTTCCCCTAACTCATTGTCCTCCTTGCGAAAACTCCAGAATGTTAGCCGGGTTCCTCCTGAGAAAATGAAATGAGAACCCCCCCTCCCCCAGTAAGGTCTACAGTTCTACTACATTACTAACCCCCAGTAAGGTATACACTCTTTTATGCCTGATCTTAGCACAGAGAGTTTTCAGTTAATCCAAAGTTTAAGAAATACATACTAGCCTGTGGAAGTCAAATGGCTGACGTAAAAAACCCTTGACACTGTGTTGACTCTCCGTGGTAAGATTGGCCATTATTGTGTAGAAAAGCACTTTGAGCTTGCAACTTTTGATCAACACTTAACGTGAGACTGTAGAGTTAAATCTCATGGTTAATACCTTTCTGACCATTTTCATCGAAACTAACATGAAAAACTTCAAAAATTCGATGTTTTCAATTTCGTCACTAGAGTGACCGTCACTAGCGTGACCAACTTTGGTCAGCTTGCAACTTTTGATCAACACTTAACGTGAGACTGTAGAGTTAAATCTCATGGTTAATACCTTTCTGACCATTTTCATCGAAACTAACACCCATATTTATGAACAAAATGCTGGCTCTTAAGTTCGTGCTAAGCATAGTCTCAAGGCATTTGATTGGTCAATTTTGACTTGAGACTGATCTAAGAACGATCATTCTTGTTCATAAATACGAGTGTAAAACTCATTTTACATTGCTGCTCTCTTGTTTTCCGGAGCTGCTACTTACCAGACGTGATGAGAAAGTCGTCTTTATCCGTAACCAGTACGTTGGTAAGTGGTGTATTATGAGGGGTGGAAATTATCCTGCACAGATGTCCACTGTGAAGATCATACACGTAGATTCTGCCATCTAAACCGACCGCCACTGCTCGCTGATTGTCATTGGCTAGACATATTGATTTCACCTTGACACAGAATTGGGGGAAAAGGTTCAGTAAAGATCATTTTGGTTGTTCTTCAAAGAAAGTTTGGTCTTTTTCGTCAAGTAGGTGATACAAGTTAGTCAAGATGATAATCCAACGGAAAATCGCCTGTGTGTTAAAAAAAGAGGAGCTGGTTGAATCCCAGGGTCAAGTAAAATATTCCCTACAGAAATTTTGATCATCTTCAGGACCCCTGCAGAAATTTTGATTGGAATTAACTTGCTGATAGCGTGAGCTACCTTATTGACGAATTGGGGCCATCTACTAAGACACAATAACATTCCCAATAAGTAGCTCTAACGTTCCTAATCTAACTATCCACTTACTTTTGATTTGTGACCTTTCAGACAGTGTATTTCTGTTCCAGTGGCTAGCGTATAGAGATACATCTGATTGTTCTCACAGGCAATCAGTAGAAACACGGAATCGGAGCTGACAGACAGCATTGATATTGGAGACGGCAAGGAGACGGTATTGAGAAGTGTGTAGTCATCTAGAGACCAGAGGCAGACAGAACCATCCGTGGAACCTGATATGAAAAAATAAAAAAAAAGTTACAGTTAAATAAAGTTGGTAAAGTAAAAGGGGCATTAAAATAAACAGAACCAAACCCGTACAGATGAATTTTGGGATGGAAAACGGAGAAAACATACAACTAAATGGAGAAAATTTTAATACTGTCGAGAGATTTAAATATTTGGGCTCCACCATCAAAAACAAAGGAGAGTTGGAATGTGAAATAAAGCATAGAATAAATTTAATACAGCATGGATGAATTGGATGGGTAGGACAAGATTTGCAGACCATCGCACAGGACAGACATGAATGGAGAAGGCTGGTCAGTGAAGTCAAGGACCCTCGCGGTCTGTGAAGACTGTGGAGTAAGTAAGTAAGTATGGATGAATTGGAAGAAAATATCAGGTGTATTGTGTGACCGAAGAATGAATGTCAGAATGAAAGGAAAAATACATAAAACAGTGGTGAAACCAGCAATGACATATGGAGCGGAGACATGGGCGTTGAAGAAAGTGCACGAGAAAAGTTGGAAGTGGCTGAGATGAGGATGCTGAGGTGGAGTCTGGGAGTGACAAGGATGGATAGAATAAGGAATGAAGTGATAAGGAACAAAATCAAAGTGACTGAAGTGACCAAGAAAATACAAGAGAGAAGATTACAGTGGTACGGGCATGTAATGAGAAGAGATGGAGAATATGTCGGGAAAAGAGTGAGACAGATACAAGTGGAAGGACGAAGGACGAGAGGCAGGCCGAAGAAAAAGTGGGAACATTGTGTGAACAAGGACCCAGAGCAGGGTTTATCAGAGGAAGATGTAAATAACCGAGGCAGATGGAGGCTGCTATCAAAAAACGCCGACCCCACTTGAGTGGGAAAAGGCTAAGAAGAAGAAGAAAAAGAAGAAGAAGAAGAAGAAGAAGAAGAAGAAGAAGAAGAAGAAGAAGGTAAAGTAAAAGGGGAAAAAGTGTACGAAGAAAACGACACAAAATAAAAATAATAAATAAGATAGAAAACTCTCGGAAATTTTATGAACTCCCGGAAACTTGTGTAGGTATGCAATATGTAAAGCAATATTAGTTGATTTACCAAGTGAAATTTTATTATTTGGCGATTTTGTCATCAAATTTGTTTTAGAAGGTTGTGATTCCTACACTCATGTAAAATTCAGATTTTATCCCGAGATTCTAATGAGCTATGTTTTTAAATGCTGCAAATTCCTATTTGCTAGTTCTGGGTTTTCACCCCTTATTTTATGAACGCCTGTAAGCTTGTGTAGCTATGCAATATGTATTGTAGAACAATATTAGTGGATGTGTCTTATCTTCTCATGTAGGAAGAAGAATTAGCCACCCTATAACGTAGAGAAGAATTAGCTTCCGTTTTCTCAAAAGGTTTCTCTTTTTTCTGTGTTGTTTAGATCTTGTTTAGACTGCGGGAGTAAAGGGACTTTTCAGTCTCATTCTCGCAGGATAAACAAGGTATATTCTATTCTACTTCAAATACCTCTGCTACCTAGAAAAAAGCGTCCTCAACTTCCAGTAAGTTTATTTTACCTGACACAAGTACGTCTCCAGGAAATGTGATCCTAATAGACGTCACGGGTCCCCTGTGGTGATCTATTTTCACCAGAACTTCTTTGGTCTGCATAGAGGTGATTATGATTCTAGAATCTTCTCCACCACTGATGAGTAGGGTGTTGTTGAGAGCCGGCACTATACAGGATACTGGAGCGATGTGCTCTCTGAAAACAAATAAAGAAAAAATCTCGATGGAGGACTCAATAACTTTGTGAAGTTCCATATCAATTGAGATGATATAATCTCCACCACTGATGAGTAGGGTGTTGTTGAGAGCCGGCACTATACAGGATACTGGAGCGATGTGCTCTCTGAAAACAAATAAAGAAAACATCTCGATGGAGGACTCAGGAACTAATACTCTTCACTATCTAGGTGAATTATTTCTTAGTTCATCATTATTTTATTATTTCATCTTAATTTAAAATAAAGAAAAGTTGTATTTCCGCTCGGAAACGGTTACGATTCCGATCTTGGATTTAATATGGTTTAGTACAAGCGGTATTATAGACTCGTAGAAGCTTTACCCGTCCTTTAGGGCCCCTACACCTAAGCCTCGGCCCTCCGTGGCTTTTTGTGTACTACAGGCGCTGTCACGCCCAAAGAGAGGAAATGAGCCTCAGAAGAGGAAAAATTCTGAAAGGGAAATACCTACAACTGAAATATGAAAAATAAAAGACGAATGAAAATTGGAGACGTCAGTTACCTAAATATACATCAAAATCCTGTACAAAATCCCTATAAATTATTATGAATGATGGGGTTATATAAAAAAATGCCCAAATTTTAAGTTTTTTTGTACCATTAGTAATTCATCGTCTTGTGTTGCTAAATTCAGTTTTCCACCACTCAGTTATTTACCTATGTACCTGTCATCTGTCATTAGAACAACAGAGGAAAAGCAACAGAAACAGTCCTCTGGTCATAAAAACAATTTTTTGAATTCTGATTTATATGAACGCCTGTAAAAGATAAGAGTATGCAATACACACTACATTTCTAGTGCAGATGTCAGATTACAATTTTCATTATTTTGTCTCCTGATTCCTGATACCGACTTATTTCTACTTTTAAGATACCTATCGATTAAGTGATTATGATTACTGAATATACTTACTTGATTCTCAACTTAATCTCATATGTATTCATATCCCAGATAATAATGGATGTATCATCAGATCCGGAAATGAGAAAATAATCCGATGGACATTTCGATACATAGATGCATAATATCTTGCCACTGTGACCTAAAATGGAAATACGGGGGAGGAATTGAATAAAGTTACAAAAACAATTATTATACATGACCTAGGTAGGACTGATATTTAGTTTTAAATATGTAAAAACACAAATACCTAGTATCCAATAATAATAAAAACGGTAAGAATAATGTTTAAATATGTAATTTGATCTTTTGATTTACCTACCTCTAAGACCGCTCTTCCGATCTAATTTTGAAAACGATGCAAAGTTTTGCACCAATGTTTCTGCATTTTAAAAACCAAAATGGACCACTTTTTCTTGATTTATTTATTTAGGTATCACCAATTCATGTATTTTATTTCTTGCCAGTATTTTATTATTATTATTATTATTATTATTATTTATTCTCGAGATTTATGCGCCATTAATTTTTTCCTCAAATTAAGTCTTGTGTTAGCTTAGATCTAAACTTTACCTTTAAAAGTATGCACTAAAGAGTTGGCCATTATCCTCCACATCTGAGGGTCACCATCATGGGGTACTACTATAACGTGTTGTCCATTGGGGGTGGTCTCTATCAGATTTATCTGGGCACCAACATTGAGAGCTGAAAATTTAAGAAAAATAATAATAATAAAATTGAGAAACCAAGAGTAGAATACCAACAAAAAATTTATCCTTTTAAAAATCCAGGCTCAAAAATTATGTAGCTACGTACTATATAAAATTATTTTCACTTACCAACATTTTAAAATTTCATCAAATTTGGAGTCCACAGACAGCGGAAATATTTCATTCCAAGCATTTATTTCAAAGATATGAATGCACCCTGTAAAATTTCGTAACTTGAGGGAATAGCTTAAGGTGAAATTCGTTTTAGCTGACGTGTAAGTTTCATCCCCTCAATTCCGAGTAAAAACGGGGACGATCAGATTTATCTGGGCACCAACATTGAGAGCTGAAAATTTAAGAAAAAGAATAATAATAATAATAATAATAAAATTGAGAAACCAAGATTAGAATACCAACAAAAATTTTATCCTTTTAAAAATCCAGACTCAAAAATTATGTAGCTACGTACGATATAAAATTATTTCCACTTGCCAACATTTTAAAATTTCATCAAATTTGGAGTCCACAGACAGCGGAAATATTTTATTCCAAGCATTTATTTCAAAGATATGAATGCACCCTGTAAAATTTCGTAACTTGAGGGAATAGCTAAGGTGAAATTCGTTTTAGCTGACGTGTAAGTTTCATCCCCTCAATTCCGAGTAAAAACGGGGACAAAACGAGGAAATTCAAATGGATTCCCTCCGGATTTTTATGCGATAACTCTCCACTTTTTTCCTTTGTTTTGGGAGAATTTTTGACACTTTTTTTACTCTATGTATAGTTGCTCTCCTGATTTTTTTTCCCTGTCCAGGATTTTATATTTTTCCCTTTGATATTAAAAATATATATATATAAAAAAAAAATAATGGAAGCATAAATGTTTTCTATTGTTTTGCCTTCCTCCAATTTAAAATGTTATTGTTTGACGATTTCGATGATAACGTTCTATGATTTCAATTCATTCTACATGGATTATGCATTTACCTCTTTCCAACATCCCAGGCTTAAATGCCCTTTACAATAATTCGCAATTTACGCATCTGTGTTTTCAAAACTAATCCTGGCATGGGAAACAGATTCTATTTCGCCTCTCGAGATAGACATGTAGTCACATTGGGTGTGTAGGGAGAGGAGACTGCTCAAAATATGGGTTACCAAACCGGCACTCTTTCCAACATCCCAGGCTTAAATGCCCTTTACAATAATTCGCAATTTACGCATCTGTGTTTTCAAAACTAATCCTGGCATGGGAAATAGATTCTATTTCGCCTCTTGAGATAGACTTGTAGTCACATTGGGTGTGTAGGGAGAGGAGACTGCTCAAAATATGGGTTACCAAACCGGCATAGCTAAATAATAGATAGTTACTTACTCTTGATTTGCAGAGGAAGTGGGGGCTGTAGCCAACTATTGAGTGGCACTAACAGGGGATCTGTATACCCATCACACCATGCCATGGCAGCTAGTACCATTCTACACATCAGAGGACTACTGTCTGTAAGTCAAAACAAACAGATTCCTGTAGATGTAAAAGGTGCTACAATACTTATAATAACTAAGAGATGGGTGTACTTATTAAGAGATGAGACTGTTGAAAAAAAAAAATGCGTTATGCTATTATGCTGTTGACTATATTAGTGTATTATGCTGTTGCAAAAAAGAAGAAGAAAAAAAAAACAGCCTTTTGAAATACATATTCAACCAAAAGAGGACTTTTTGATCATAATATATAGATGAGAATGGAAATTAATAAGCTAGAAAGCTAGTCATAATTCACAAGGTGTTGGTTACCGGGTTAGTCTAGGCTTGAATGGACTTTTTTTTACAGTCCTAGCAAGCCTAAACCGATACATCACCACAACGTAAAGATCAAAGATATTCACCTAAAAAGCATCCTTCACACTAACCTTGTATTTTCCTCAGCCAGCAAATAATTTGAGTTCCAAGCTGTAGCGTATCTCTCGTCAGAACATCACTGGCTTTCCTTATCGTATAGTAGATCAGCTCCACATCACGGTCTAAAATATAGCAGCGAGCATGTTCTAAGATCGATCTGAGATAGGAGACTGAAATGGTTCTGACGGCAGCGAGAAGGAAGTCGAAATTACAGAGCGTCACTTCTTTCAACAATTTGTAGTCACCTGGGGGGGGAAAGAAAGGTTGTGGTTATGTACCGGGTTGGGAAGGCAAGGTTGGTAAACTTGCCTTGTTTTTCAGTTACCACTCTCATGTCAAACTGTAGAAACAATGTCCTGTCTCACCTTGTCCGAGCTCATCTCAACCCGGTACATAACCACAACTGAATAGTTTTTTTGTGAACACGAGTACACACTAGCATAGACAGACAAATGAGAGTCGAGGGTAGTCTAAGTCTAAGTGATATACAAAAATAGCACCCAGCAACTAGTGCACTGAGAACCAAGTGAATGGAGGAAAAAAAAAAAAAAAAAAAAAAAAAATCTGCTGTGAACAGTGTGAACATCACACGACTTTCCATATCCTATAAATTTTCAAAATCTTTCAAATTGGACCAATATAATTTAATTTAGTTCAATAGCGGAAAATGAAAACAGATAGCTTTTTTTTACCAAGTGTTGTGTATACCCTTGAAAGTCCTAACTTTTCAATATTAATTTAGTTATTTATTAAATTAACATTAAAAAGATTTAAGCCACATTGTAAACACCCTCGGGTAATTTTGTACAGTAAAAATAAATTGAAATTGAATTGAAATTATGGGTGCAATGACTATAATCAGAGAGATAAAATTAGGCACAAGAGAAAAGTTCTAGATTTAGAAATCACTAAAGCAAGGGGACACGCTCCTTTCTCATGAATTGCAAACAAGAACTGAAGAGTTGACGAGAGGAGAGGTAGGTTAGATGCGAGAACGTAGAGAAGCGCTAAGGAGAGAGACAGAGAGAGAGAGAATTGATAATTAATAATTTGAAAGATATTTTATTAACAACAAATTAAAGGGTTACACACAATACACCTCCAAGCTAAGGCCAAACTTTTAAAAGGTGGGCTCTCCTCTTTTAATTGCTAATAAGTTCTAACTTTACCTAAGATCTAGCATAATTTGTGGTAACTATTATCTTTCAAATTCTTCTTCAATACATAGAGCGTCTAGAGCTCTAGAGCGAGAGAGGAGATGCGTAGCACAGTAGAGACAAGTTCAAGGTTATAGATCACGCGACATGTTGTATGCAACGGTTTCGAGTGAAGGAGACAGGAGTGAGTGAGAAGGAAAATACATATTTGAATCAAGATGTATAGTCCAGTAAATTTTCCCTTATTAGGTACCTACATATTACTTTCTATTTTCCTTATTCCTTTTTAATCTTTTTACTGTTTACTACTATTTTTACTTTCTTTATTTTCTGGGCGTTTCGATATCTCTGGGAGGGGGGGGGGCCTTTTATAACTTGTTCGATATCTCTTACCGTTTAGTCAGTAGTGCCAAAGGCCGCCAACCGCTGCATCCTTACACATTTGTAGACTACATACCAAATTTCAAGTCTCTAGCTCTAATTGTTCTCGAGATATTTTGTGTACAGACAGACACACACGGACCAATGGACTTAAACTTTGGATTTAGGCTCTAGGGACCTCAAAACGTGTTTTGGCACTAAAAACTCACCATCGAAAATTTAACCCGATTACATTACTTTCCTTCCTATAGGATAAGGTTGGGTTTCCGGCACCCTAGTTTTTTTCTCAATGTGGAATAGACAGTTAGCACCCAGGAGTTAGTGTCTTGCTGTACAGACAGACACACACACGGACCAATGGCTGAAACTTTGGATTTAGGCTCTAGGGACCTCAAAACGTGTTTTGGCAATAAAAACTCACCATCGAAAATTTAACCCGATTACATTACTTTCCTTCCTATAGGATAAGGTTGGGCTTCCGGCACCCTAGTTTTTTTCTCAATGTGGCATAGACAGTTAGCACCCAGGAGTTAGTGTCTTGTCCAGCGCAATTTCAAAATTTGGCTATCAACTATCAAATTATGAAAGGAGGAAAAAGCTGCTTAGCTATCTTGAAAGTATCATTCCCAGTTCCTAACTACTGATACTAGTGTATTGGCTATCTATTCAGCTTCCTATTTGTAGTGAGTTTTTCGTATCTTATGAAAAAAGAAGAGGACGAACAAATCTCCCAAACTGAAAATGAGGAAAAATAAGAGAGGAAAAAAAAAAGATTTCATCCATTTAGACTTTGAAATGCGAGGCCCAAGACTCCCAAGAGTGAAAAAATAAAATAAAGAAAAAAACTTTTCAGTTCCTTAATAATGATACTTCAAACCCCGAGCACCCTCTGAATAGACAATATAGTAATAATGAAAATGATATTCATAGATGAAACAAAATTCTGTAATAATATAATTAGAAATAATTAGAGAAATAGGGTCGTTTTTTTCCATTTAATTACGCTGCGAGAAAACTGACTTTCTTTGAAGAGAAAATGAAGAGGAAAAATTCGTAAAGAGAAATCTAGTAATTAGGAGAATGTGGACTGGTGAGGAAAAAGACATTCCTAGAAATAAACAAGCTGGGCCCGTCCCTCCGGAAATTATTTAGCCCGTAGTTTATTCGATCAGTACCTATGTACCTACCTAATTTGTTTAATATTCAGTTTGTTATTATTATTATTATTCTTGATCTGATTTTTTGATTTTACTTTCATGTAATGATTTAAAATCAAGACTAGAGCCCGTCCTCCCTTTATTCCCAATATAAGGTTTAAGACACCCAACCATTTATTGGCCTTGCTCGGGGTAGCTTAACATAGGTGACGCTAAAAACGGTCTTAAAATAACGACTGAAGTTTCCCTCCGGAAATTATTTAGCCCGTAGTTTATTCGATCAGTACCTATGTACCTACCTAATTTGTTTAATATTCAGTTTATTATTATTATTATTCTTGATCATTTTTTGATTTTACTTTCATGTAATGATTTAAAATCAAGACTAGAGCCCGTTCTCCCTTTATTCCCAATATAATGTTTAAATTTGATTTTACTTTCATGTAATGATTTAAAATCAAGACTAGAGCCCGTTCTCCCTTTATTCCCAATATAAGGTTTAAGACACCCAACCATTTATTGGCCTTGCTCGGGGTAGCTTAACATAGGGGACGCTAAAACCGGTCTTAAAATAACGACTGAAGTTATATTGGGAATAAAGGGAGAACGGGCTCTAGTCTTGATTTTAAATCATTACATGAAAGTAAAATCAAAAAATCAAATCAAGAATGATTTTAATCTGAATATTAAACAAATTAGGTAGGTACATAGGTACTGATTTTCTCTAATCACGATCGAATAAACTACGGGCTAAAAAATTCCCGGAGGGACGGACCCAGCTTGTTACTCATAGCTTTTTCGCTAAAACGGCTTTTCTACTACGGGAATTATGTCAAAATTGGTTTGTCAAAGCTCGATTTCATCTCTGGTAAAAGCAAAGAACAAAGAACATAAAAATCGAGATACAGGCACAGTATTTGAATGATTAATTTTTATGACTTAATTTATAAGAGGTACACATTTTTTATCAATGTACCTTTAATTAACTAGCTAACACTTTATTAAATTATTATAATATTTGTATTATTTATTCTAAGGACAACTACAGTTCTTTTGTTTATCAGAACAAAATTACAACTTGGCCTTTTTACTTTTATTTAAGGAACCTTTTTTCCCCTCTCTTTTCCACATTTCTCTCAAGGCTCCTACACACGAAGAGTCCATTTGACTCCATTCTATTGTTCCCATTCTAAATGGCTATAGTCGTCAAATTTTTGTACAAGTCCCCCAGTGGACAGATAATTTCCGAATTGATGTCAATTTTCTATTTACAGGATTAGAGATTCAAGCGATGACTTTTAGAAGTTTTGGATATCCAGCAGAGCTACACAGAATGGACTACGTCCACTATAGATTTCGCTACACATGATGACTTGATGAGTTTTCGATTGGTTTCAGCTTTCAGTCTATTTGGACTGATTCGCCGTGTATAGGCACCTTTGTATCTTTGCTTCGAAACTTCGAATAAAATGAAAAGAGCGAGAAGAAAATGTCTTGTGAAGTCTCAATTTGTTTTGTTTTGTTCTTTTTAGAAAAATAAGAGGACGGAGGAGGAGGGGGACATTTTTAAAATTATTAATTTTCTTGAAAATGAGACATTCATGAAAAGGGCGAGAAGAAAATGTCTTGTGAAGTCTCAATTTGTTTTGTTTTGTTCTTTTTAGAAAAATAAGAGGACGGAGGAGGAGGAGGGGGACATTTTTAAAATTATTAATTTTCTTGAAAATAAGACATTATTTCTTTCGTTTCCCATTTTCTTTTTGTTAAGAGTTGGGCATGAAAAAATAACATTAAAAAATATCAGAATTTCAATTTTCGTGTTTATTTTGAGGCAAGTGTAAACAAATATTTAACTGTGTATTTAACTGTATAACCAATTTAATTAAATTTGAGCATTTCATTTCTTTCGAAAGAAATGAAATTATTTTCTCCAGTCTGAGCTTTTGTAAGAAAGGGTGTCCCGTGTTCTGATATTTTCATCACAATCAAATCGTTTTATCTCCATATTCCTGGCCAAAGAAACTTTTCTTATTTCTTCTTCTTCTTCTTCTTCTTCGATAAAAAAAGGTTGTAATATAATTTCTATTAGAAGAAAAAACAACATAAAAGAAGTCATGACTTTTCAAATTGCATACTTGATATTTTTTCTGATATTTTCATCACAATCAAATCGTTTTATCTCCATATTCCTGGCCAAAGAAACTTTTCTTATTTCTTCTTCTTCTTCTTCTTCTTCTTCTTCTTCTTCTTCTTCTTCTTCTTCTTCTTCTTCTTCGATAAGAAAAGGTTGTAATATAATTTCTATTAGAAGAAAAAACAACATAAAAGAAGTCATGACTTTTCAAATTGCATACTTAATATTTTTTTTACAACTGACCCAGATTCATTTAATGCTGCTCCAGTTTTTCCTTAAGTGATTTTTTAAATGTATGTTTGTAAATTACTTTTCCATGGATAATGTCAATAAAATGAGCATTATCCGTGGATATAGGGTAATGAGTTGGCGGGCCGCAAAAACTCAACTCACGGGGGGGTGGCCTGGTGTAATGTAATTATAATATAATTTTATTTTATTATGAAAACTTAATTGGAATCCCAGAAAAGTTGATACGTCTAACGAAAATGACAGTTGAAGGATCAAGATGTAAAGTAAGGGTGAATGGAGAGGTTACACCATCTTTTGAAGTGAACTCAGGAGTCAGACAGGGAGACGGATTGTCCCCTATAATCTTTAACATAGCACTAGAACAAGCTTTAGAAGAAGTTAATTTACGGGGTCGAGTCCGTCAAGGTGTGTTCAGGTTTTCCAACCAAGTTTCTCGCCTGGTCATTGAATACTTTCCCCTTTGACCGGGAAAATATAAATGTCCCAGGGTGACATACAGCATAAGTCCTTAATCATGCATTGTGGGGCAGCTCCAAACACCCAAAAAAATCAGCGTTACTCACTCATTCTCCCAATGACAAGTACGAAAAAAATTCTCCTCAATAAGCTAGATAAAGGCATACTTTAGAGATTCAGACCGTAAGATGATAAACCGGGACGTGCAAACAACTCTTCCAACTGGGATAACACCATCAGCAACAAACAACAAAATTTGGACCGATTGCAATACTTTCATTACTAGTATAGCTCCGCTATACTGTAGTAATAGAAAGTAAAAATATCATCCATAATTCCATACCCTTGCAAGAGCTCAAATAAAAACCAGCTGCAACATCGACAATCCTCACAATGAAGTCGCAAAACAGACGGAAAGTATTACAATCCAGAACGACATTGAATCTGGGGGAGATAAACACACATTTATAAAATCCGTACAGCACCACGGTTTCACACAAGCTCCTCTGTTCGAATCATGCTCGCAAGGGGATAGTCGAGATGCAAATGTAGCAAGAGCTCAACATGCTTGGATTTCCCGCTTTTTTTAAAAAAATAAATAAGAGAATTTCTTTTTTTTTATTTAGTGACAATTTATTTCTGTTAGAGCATACTAGGGGAAATTTTATTACGGCACGAACATACACATCTCGCATTCTTTATTGCGAGATATTTATGGAAATGCCGGGTTTTCAGTATCGCTTTCGACGGCACAATACATACTCGAGACCTTAGTGGTTGGGATTTTCTTGTTCTTGTTAGTTGGGTGTTCTTGTGTGTTAGTGGTTGGGGTTTCTTGTTACCTACTCCGGTGATATCACCTTGAAGAAACAAGCAAAGTGGGTTTAAAAATCAATGAAACCAAAACAAAAGCAATGCACCTTAAAAGGAACAAACATGATGATTTCAAGGAGCTAAAAGTTGAGAATTATACATTCGAACGAGTATCCACCTTTAAGTACCTAGGCACAACACTATCAGAAGAAAACCTAGAAGATATGGAAATCCAAATAAGACTCGTCAACGCTAATAAGAGCATGCATGCATGCAAGAAACTACTATCCTCCAAACTTCTATCCCACTGCTCCAAAAAAAGACTCTACAAAACGATAATAAGACCTGTATTGATGTATGGCTCAGAAAACTGGATAGTGACAAAAAGAACAGAAAGGAAATTAGTAACTTTTGAGAATAAAATTCTAAGGAAAATATATGGACCAACATGTGAAAACGGCCAGTGGCGAATCAAGCACAACAGAGAAATAAGGGACCTCTATAATGAACCTGATGTTGTGGGGGAAATCAAAAGTGGGAGGTTACGATGGGCAGGCCACGTCCAAAGAAGAGAAGAAGACTCAAACATCAGAAGTATATGGGAACACCAACCAGAAGGACGGCGGCCGAGAGGAAGACCGAAGAACAGATGGAAGGACCAAGTCAGAAAGGACATGACCATCCTCAATCTCACAACCGAGGACTCTTTCAACCGGGCTCTATGGAGGCAAAAAGTTGGCGAGGCCAAATACCTACTAGGGTATGCGTGGCCATGGATGTAAGTGTAAGTGTAAGTTATTAGAGTTGTCAGTTTTTTTTTTTTTTTTTTTTTTTCGTCTGGCTGTTCGCCCTTTGTTTCAAGTTTTATTTTATTCCGTTCTATGTATAATTCTTGTTGTCATCAGATGGAAAATGTAAACTTTTTTTTAAAGATTCTGAACTTTTCAAACGAAGGCCGTGGGGATCCGGGAGTGACAAATAAAGTTGTTTTTCATTACATTATACACTAGGCGCTCGTACCTACATATTTTCTTTGTTTCCATCAGCATCGTGCATTTGTAGGTGAATACTTCGTCTGTAAGTACCTACATAGGTACTTACTTTGTCTGCTTGCTTGAGAGTACATTTTATATTATAACACAATAGAATTAGTGGAGATGCCTGGACTACCATTGAATTAGTGGAGATGCCTGGACTACCATAGAATCAGTGGAGATGTCTGGACTACCATTGAATTAGTAGAGATGCCTGGACCACCACAGAATTAGTGGAGATGTCTAGATTATTATAATATGTAAGTATATGTACAATAATTGTAGGTACACAATTAGGTATATCAAATCAAAACCTATTCACAACTCATCAATAGTTAGATTATTGTATAGAAATACTAAACCTGAATGAAATAAATTAATGACAAACCCACAGGAGATTATTTCAAACGTACTCGTATTATACTCCTATAAGTCACAATAATCATTATAATATCCTCATTCCAAAGCAAAACGATCTACGTTAAACGTTGAATGCAAGGAATTCTCGCATTCTGATTGGTTCTTTCATTTTGGGTTGATGACTCATTGCTGCCATATCCATCTGGATGAACCATAGTTCTGTTATTTTTTCCTTTATTGCTGTGTATTATTCTTGTTTTCCTGAGATTATCTCTAGCTCTTTGTGTAGCAGTTTCATGGAGGAATAATTTCCTTTATTGCTGTGTATTATTCTTGTTTTCCTGAGATTATCTCTAGCTCTTTGTGTAGCAGTTTCATGGAGGAATAATAATAATAACACCATTACTTTTAAATACCTAACATATTTCCTGCAGTGAAAATAATGTGTGGTATTCCACAGGAAATGCAATGACAAATCTCGGTAATATGTTACCTAAGCGAAGCTAAGTTTGTATTATCGTCACTATTACTTCTATTATTATCTACTGCCTTTTCATCAGGGAAAAAACTTCCCAATCCCAAGAGAGCTTTGCTAAGCTATTCCAAAAATGTCTCATCTTCCTCGCAATATATTGCATAGTTTCTCAAGTTACCTAAGCGAAGCTAAGTTTGTATTATCGTCACTATTACTTCTATTATTATCTACTGCCTTTTCATCAGGGAAAAAACTTCCCAAGAGAGCTTTGCTGAGCTATTCCAAAAATGTCTCATCTTCCTCGCAATATATTGCATAGTTTCTCATTTTAATAGGGGCAAAGCGAAGAACATTAATGTCACCAGAAACATCTTGTTAATTTATTCTATCGTATTTTAGATGCAAACTTTGGTGAAACGCTGAAAAGGTTTTCGTAATGGTAATCAGTTACATGTAGGTACCCAAAATTTCCCATTTAATCTTATTTTATCTATTCTATTGAACTCAGCTTTACCTCATGTCATCTTATTATATTATGTTTACACATATCATGGTTTCTCTTGACGATATAATTTGGAAACAGGAAATTTGAGCCCATTAAAACCTGGATAAAAACTCATAATTCTTGACCAGACGATTCAGCACCATTTCTCACTCGAGAGATGACCCTGTATGGCAAACCCTCTCTCCTCTCTTGGCCACAGGCGTATTTTAGATGCAAACTTTGGTGAAACGCTGAAACGGTTTTCGTAATGGTAATCAGTTACATGTAGGTACCCAAAATTTCCCATTTTGTTTCATCTATTCTATTGAACTCAGCTTTACCTCATGTCATCTTATTATATTATGTTTACATATATCATGGTTTCTCTTGACGATATAGGTAATTTGGAAACAGGAAATTTGAGCCCATTAAAACCTGGAAAAAACTCATAATTCTTGACCAGACAATTCAGCACCATTTCTCACTTGAGAGATGACCCTGTAGATTTAACAATGGTAAATCAACTCACAGTTATGGCAAATCCTCTCTCCTCTCTTGGCCACAGGAGTAGTAAACTATAGGAATACAAGATTACAAGCATATCCTGCAAAGTAAAACCAAGCTACAATAAGCTATATTATTACACTATGTCCTGCAAAGGTCCTGGTGGCACACTCATTAAAGAGTTAAAACCAGGGAGAATGAGGTTGTAAATATTGCCCAACCTTTGCACCCTCATACATTGACCGTTATGTATTCAAAATTTGCATCATGGCTGAAATTTCATCCGATTCAGCACAAAAAAGTCCCTGTTTCCAATTTTCCTCTTCGTGATATTCCCTTTTCTCTTTGTTCCATCATATTTCATTGTGTACGCTTAGAGTCATCACGGTGTTCCATTTCTTCAGTTGTGGTGATGCAAAGTAAACCAAGCTACAATAAGCTAATATTATTACACTATGTCCTGCAAAGGTCCTGGTGGCACACTCATTAAAGAGTTAAAATCAGGGAGAATGAGGTTGTAAATATTGCCCAACCTTTGCACCCTCATACATTGACCGTTATGTATTCAAAATTTGCATCATGGCTGAAATTTCACCCGATTCAGCACAAAAAAGTCCTCGTTTCCAATTTTCCTCTTCGTGATATTCCCTTTTCTCTTTGTTCCATCATATTTCATTGTGTACCTACGCTTAGAGTCATCACGGTGTTCCATTTCTTCAGTTGTGGTGATAGGGGCTTGTAAGTATTCTGTCAAGGAGGTTAAGTATTTCTTTATTTCTTTTGACAGTGTCAGAAATGGTAACTTTATCGCTTACTTTACAATTCCTTAAATTCCATTGTTGGTATAATGTTGATAGGGAGCTTCACAGAGTTACCGGGTCTTCTATAAAATGTGTCATAATACCTACCTACTCATAATTTTATTTTGTCAATGAAATTTGAGATGTGTCTTACTAACTGGATAATTTAGCTATGTGTTTGTAGGTACGAGTAATAGATTTGATTACACCTACTCTTCGATTGTCTCAAATCACAAATTTTGAAATCTAATCTAGGGTGTACAAAAATATAACTTACCTCATAAAATATTCGTAGGTATTTTTTTTATTTTATTGGTGGAGAAGTTTTGGATTTTGTGTGATTTGTTTGTGATGAATAAAAAATATCATAAAAAATATAGCATTTTATTACTTACGAGTAGTGCGAGTACTATTCAAGTTCTTTCATGTAAGCGTATCTTATTCTTTGGACGTAAATGTCAAAGATATGTATCCTTTATAGGGTTTCATCAATAGGAAGAGCGCAAATTTTACTGAAATATGCGCCTATATTATCCATAAAATTTTATCACTCGATATATTTGCCATATCGGAAGTATATTTATCCATAAAATTTTATCACTCGATATACTTGCCATATCGGAAGTATATTTCCTTACAGTACTGTAGAGGGGTTATTTACATTTTGTTCATAATTATAGCTCACAGCCAAATAGAATTGTGTTTACATATAGATATATTGTGTTTAACATGTGTATTTGTTTAATATGGTCGCGGTTACCAAACAATTTGCTGAAATATCTAGATGACGCTGCAAAATGAAAATTGAGACTTGTTTTCCTGCATGAGCGCAATTTTACCCACCTACACTTGTACGTTGTTCTATTTCTAACAGCTGTGACTCGGAGGGTATACAGAATAAATATCAATATTGCAATAGAAATTTGGTGCTTAGGGGGCCCCTTGGGGTCCGAATTCCGTCGTTTTAAAATTGAACAATTTAGATTTGAACAAAACTCTAAAATATCAATTTAGTCGTAATTGTAGCCTTTGGTTCCATTGTCAACTAACATCATTAATCGCTACGGGTTGTTATGTCCATATCTTTCGGTATAATACCAAGACCTATGCTACAAAGTTTATCCCTAAACCTTTTTTTTTTAATTTTGATAGTTTGATACAATTTAAAATGCTGGTCACTTGCCGTTCTCGAGTTAAAAGCAAACCAAGACAGAACAAAAGACTCTATGTAGAATGATAAGTATTGATGAGATTAGGACTACCTATGTGTTTGAGACTAGTATTTACCGTTCCATTTAGGGAACTCATTTGAAAGGGTATGATATGAGAAATAGGAAACTAATGCAATTGGTTCATTTCTTTTCTCAACCCCGCCTTGAGCTTTTCAAAAGGAATGAAATTCAAGAGAGAGCAGCTTCTCTGCAGGAATTGCTATATCTATGCAAAGTTGTGCTTTATTCCTATGCGATATTGTGTATGTGCTTCTCTATGTTCATGCTTTAGTATTGATCAAAACTTTCTGTATTACTTTATTTCTTCTAAAACACAACATGGAGATAATGTTTCATAAATGGGGTATTGTTTTCCATCTCTCTCTTGAGACTGAAATGGTTCTGACGGCAGCGAGAAGGAAGTCGAAATTACAGAGCGTCACTTCTTTCAACAATTTGTAGTCACCTGGGGGGGAAAGAAAGGTTGTGGTTATGTACCGGGTTGGGGAAGGCAAGGTTGGTAAACTTGCCTTGTTTTTCAATTACCACTTCCATGTCAAACTGTAGAAACAATGGCCTGTCTCACCTTGTCCGAGCTCATCTCAACCCGGTACATAACCACAACTAAATAGTTTTTGTGAACACGAGTACACACTAGCATAGACAGACAAATGAGAGGGGTTAAGAGTTGAAATTTATTATTTTCAATACTCGCAAGAATCGAAGTGTAATACGAGATATCGTGTTTTGTTAAAATGTTTTTCTGTGTTACTACGAGTATTTTCGTTATTTTCTTCACTAATGGGAAGTGTAAGCTGAGTCTGCAGATTAGTTTCAAGTTTATGTTCATTGGGTTTCAAATATTTGCTGCAGATTTTTAATCGATAAAAATTGCAACCTAAAATGTTCTTTAGAAATTTAAGACCCGATACTCCAACAGCAACAATATTGGAAAAAATTAGGTAGTAAGAAAAATACTAGAATTCTAACCAAGATAATACGTTTCTGTAACCTCCGCTTCTGTAAGAAATAATACGTTTCTGTAAGAATTAGAGTGAATTTCAACTTACCTTCATCCTCATCATCAGATTTGGTGATTTCATTGAAGAGTAAGTTTCCAATTTCTGCATGTAGTGCCAACGTCTTCTCTTCAGATGGAAGATAAATTTTCCTCGCAATTTTCGACGCCAACTTATGTCTCCAGATGTTGAGAATTTTTCCCGACATAAATTTTTCCATCAGGAGAGGTTCTGAGGGAACAACAGGAAATTTGTTAAACTTTAAACATCACATCACAAACATCACATTAAACATCACAAAGTGAGTGAAATGAAGAAAAATGGCAAGTTCTCTTTTGTCTTGAGGTGGTATTAAGTTCATAATGCTGTTTTTATGGAAAAAGTTCCTTAAGGGTGTCGGCCATTGGGGGTTTTACCCTGCTCAGTGTATAGATACTCTACGAAAATTAATAGAAAGCACTTGTACTTAGAAGCTTAGGTAATACATTATTATTATTATTATTATTTCCTTCTCCTTTTTATTTTTCTTTATTTCACCTCAACTTTTGGACCAATAAATTTCATGTTTTTTTCCGACATGTCGTTCAAAATATGGAAAAGGAAAGCATATTCTACACATATTGTATAGACTATGCGAGTATTTCATAATAAAACGTAACTACCTAGCTAAATAGAGCACATACTGAAACGAATCAAAACGGATTCACTTCACATTTGGGTGAAACAAAAGCCGAACAGGATACAAGAAAGGTACGAAATATAGAAGATACGCCAGAGGAGATGGGAAAATTAATGTACATCGATATCTGTATACCCGGACAGACCAACAAAAAATTGAGGTTATCCAAGCGATAGAGATAGAGAAGGAAAGAGAGAGAGGGAGAGAGAGACAGGGAGAGAAATAAAGAGTGCGAGAGAGAGAGAGAAAAACAGACAGGGAGAGAAAGACAGAGAGAGAGAGAGAGAGAAGGATAGAAGGAACGAGAGAGAGCGAGAAACAGACAGACAAGGAGAGGGAGAAATAGAGAGAGAGGGAGGAAGAAAGAAAGGTTAAAACAAAAAACATGGAAAAGGTTGTACCTTGACGTGTTTCAATGAAGAAAACAAAGATTCTGTAGGAGAGGAAATAGCTAGCGGGTATTTCTTGCTTTGCACATTGCATAAACAAAAAGATACCAGGCATTCATACAAATTTCCAGATTATGGAACTATCCTGCCCTCCTCTTTTCAATCTTGGGACGATAAGACCTCCGTTCTCCTAGTAAATGATGGACGAGACAGCTTGTCCACCCATCCATTATTCATTATCAGCATTACCCGGACCCTCCTCTAATTAATACTCGAAAAACAGCGCCATAAAGACGAGGTTGTCCCTGGAGCATACATAATTTAATTTATGCTCACAATTAGTATAGGTTGTGGGAGAACATGGGGAAATATGAATGTATGCAGGGAAAACAAAAGATTTTATGAATATGAAAACTGCACTTCGGGTAATGTAAGGCGCCTACACACGGGAAGTCGATCGAATGGACTGAAGCTAATACAAAACTCGCCGTAGTGCTATTTGTGATGAACACAGCCCATTCTGTGATATTGCTGGATTTTTGGCACATCCGAAATAAATCGCGCGAACCCTTTAATCGAAATGGAATGACGTATGAGCGATGATCTCATTGTGAAAGAGCGCTGAATGACGCATGTGAAATTTTGTAAATCCAAGTTTACTTTCTTTCATCCACCAAAACATTCATCAATAGGTACATAATTTATTTTATGGAGTCGTGGACTTGTCGCATGTCGTGTGTAGACACCATAATGGAACAGTAGTCTGGAGTGAAATGGACTCGTATGTAGGGGCCTTAAAGGGAAAACAAAAGATTTTATGAATATGAAAACTGCACTTCGGGTAATGTAAGGCGCCTACACACGGGAAGTCGATCGAATGGACTGATGAAGCTAATACAAAACTCGCCGTAGTGCTATTTGTGATGGACACAGCCCATTCTGTGATATTGCTGGATTTTTGGCACGTCCAAAATAAATCGCGCGAACCCTTTAATCGAAATGGAATGACGTACCTATGAGCGATGATCTCATTGTGAAAGAGCGCTGAATGACGAATGTGAAATTTGTAAATCCAAGTTTACTTTCTTTCATTCACCAAAACATTAATCAATTCAGAATTTATTTTATGGACTTGTGGACTTGTCGCATGTTGTGTGTAGACACCATAATGGAGCAGTAGTCTGGAGTTAAATGGACTCGTATGTAGGGGCCTTAGAACATGACCCTAGACTCACCTTTCTGTCTCTTTCACCCACTAACCACTAGATCCACAATCCTCTTGTTTTAGTGGATATCTCTTTCTCTTTCTTCCTCTTTCTCTCTCTATCCTCTTTCGCAGATAGCTTGTTCGTGGTCTTTGTTTTTAAATAATTTATTGTTCTCCCATTAACTCTTTCTCTCCCTCCTCCTTCTCTTTCATAACCCTACCCTTCTTCTTCAATCTTTTGCTATCTTGTTTTTAGCTCTTCCTTCTCCACCTCCTGTATCCTTCGTGTTCTTTATCATGACTATTTCTTTCTCGATGTTCTTATTCTTCAAGCTACCTACTGTTTGCACGAATAAAACTACATAGATAAGCATTTTTCCTTGGGATGAGAAATAATATGGTACGAGTCTTGGAGCTTGTTTTTCCCCTCTCCTCCTCTTTCTCCTTTCCCCTTTCCTATAATTTGAAGAAGAAAATCAGTAAATCATAGGGTAAAGAATAAAGAATCCAGAGACTTTCTCGATGTTCTTATTCTTCAAGCTACCTACTGTTTGCACGAATAAAACTACATAGATAAGCATTTTTCCTTGGGATGAGAAATATGGTACGAGTCTTGGAGCTTGTTTTTCCCCTCTCCTCCTTTTTCTCCCTTCCCCTTTCCTATATATTTAAAGAAGAAAATCAGTAAATCATAGGGTAAAGAATAAAGAATCCAGAGGAGAATGGAAAACTATAAAGTGAACATAGTAATGTTTGAAAAGCATGACTGTTATGCCGGAAGATAGGGATGCAGTTTTTTTTCTGAAAACAAAAGCAATATTATGAGAGTGACGTTGAAAATGCCAAATGCCACGTTTTACTAATCTTTGAGAACTGTAAGCTTAGAAAACTGTGTGATTTTACATTTACAAAAGAAACAATAATAATAAAATACATAAATACCTACTTTTATTGTGAAAATATTAATAATAATAATACCTAATAGGACTGAATATTCTTCTATTTTCCAAGATACAAAAATATACGTATGTAGATATACTTGGGTTTCAAGTCACCCGGTCGGAGCGGTGGCCTAGTAAAAGTGGTCCAAAAGTTATAAGATTTGACCCATACTATACAGAGATCTCAACTTCCCAAGTTAAACCATATAAAAAGTTCAAGCTTATGCACACAGAGTGTAACAGAAAGTAAAGAAACATTATGGAAACATTACACTTGAGAAGATTCGCCATAAAAAAAAAAAAAAAAAAAAAAAAAAATCGAGGTACCTAGATTGATAGAGCTTTTTCAATATGAACAATTTGCCAACAGTTTTGTGAACAAAGAAACCAATTACCTACAACTCATTGAAGACAACAACATGAACATTCATTTAGGTAGTACCTACCTAACCTACCACACAAAACGTAGATATAATAATACAGACCTTTAAGTTATTTATCTAATTATTTTCAAAGCATTCACAAAAGGCATTCAGATATAGAGATGTAAATTATTCTAAATGAAAACTGCTCCCGGATTTTATGTACTGTAGTGTATTATGCAAGTACCTTATAATCATGAAGGACTCCATTTTACGTATCATTATGGTTGGTGGAAATGAAGATCGTTGGAAGTAAATGACCCAATGTTTAAGGGAAGACTTTTGTGTTCATTTCTAATGCAATTATTTGATAGAAAGATCCTTTTGAAAAGACGAGGCGAGAATTTTCGCCAGACAGGATAAAAAAAGGCTGGTGTGAACCTCACACGATTTTCTATTGTATTACGGAACTGAGAAAATTATTGTATTACGGAACGTATACGGTCGCGCTGCGCGCTCCCGGGGATTCGGGGGGTTGTACATATGGTCGCGCTTCGCGCTCCCTTGTTTACGGTCGCACTGCGCGCTCCCGGGCCTTCGCGGTGTTGACCATAGGGTCGCGCTTCGCGCTCCCTATTACTATACATATATGTACCTACATACTTTCATGTAATGTTTATTTAACTACCTACAATTTAAAATCAAGACTATAGCCCGTTCTTCCTTTATTCCTTTTAAGGCATTTCCGGCCGACTTAGAAATTTGGGATCCATTCAAATACCTACCTTTTTATTAACTACATAGTAGGTATAGGTTGCTCAAACATAAAGTAGGTAATAGAAAGTAAAACCCCCAGAATGTGACTAAAAAAGGACGAGGGAATTCTCATGTTTAAATTCCTAGCTCTCTTTTCTTCCCTTTTGAAATCCCTTTCCTTTCAAGTTGTCCCTGTCCATTCCTCTAATGGCGACCCATACGTCTGGGACATTCAAATGCCAGAGAGAGAGAAAGAGAGAGAGAGAGAGAGAGAGAGGGAGGAGGGAGTGGGAGGAAGAGGGACAGTTTGCAAAGAGATACAAAGGGGTTAGTGAGAGGGAAAATAAGGGATTGGTGGGAAAAAGGAAGAGGGAGAGAGAAGACGAAGGGGAGAGGGAGGAAAAGGGAGTGAGAGATGCAGGGAACAATAAGAAGAAAGACTAAGACATAGAAAGAGAGGGGGAGCAGAGAAAGAGAGAGGGAAAAGAAAGAAGGAGAGAGAGAGAGAGATGGGGGAGAGAGGAAAAGAAAGAAAACAGAGAAAGGAAGAGAGGTAGACAGACTTAAATTCTAAAATATAGATGTAGGGAGAGGGGGTAGAGAGAGAGAGAGAGGAAGATGAAGTGAGAGCGAAGGATTTTATGAATATGAAAACTGCACTTCGGGTAATGTAAGGCGCCTACACACGGAAAGTCGATCGAATGGGCTGAAGCTAATACAAAACTCGCCGTAGTGCTATTTGTGATGGACACAGCCCATTCTGTGATATTGCTGGATTTTTGGGACGTCCGAAATAAATCGCGCGAACCCTTTAATCGAAATGGAATGACGTATGAGCAATGATCTCATTGTGAAAGAGCGCTGACTGACGAATGTGAAATTTGTAAATCCAAGGTTACTTTCTTTCATCCACCAAAACATTAATCAATTCAGAATTTATTTTATGGACTCGTGGACTTTTCGCATGTCGTGTGTAGACACCATAATGGAACAGTAGTCTGGAGATAAATGGACTCGTATGTAGGGGCCTTAAAATTCTCCTATTGTTA
>NW_007379322.1:51936-57838 GCF_000475195.1 Diaphorina citri | reverse complement strand
CTTTCCATTTCTCCTTTGTAGGCGTGGGTAGACTTTCTGCTTTTAGGTTTGCTATTATTGCAATACAAACATCCTGGAATACAAACAATCGTTTGAACAGTGGAGTGACCAAGACGATAATTGAAGGCAATGGTTCGATACGAATCTCCAGTGGCCAAGAACCTGCAAAAAAGGAAAATTTAATAATTACTCAAACTTTACGTTTAATTAATCAATTAAAATTTATTAATTAAACGTTTAATGTTGCTTAACATGGGTGATCAAAAAGATATTTTTTTCATTTTTCCTTGCAGGTATTGCATGTAAAAAGAGGTGGGAGTCACTTCGAGGGCAGCTTCGCAAACATCTCAAAGCCCGGGAAACATCAACTGGAAGGGCGGCCAAGAAAATTCGAAAATGGAAATTGGAGGATGAGATGGCATTTCTAATACCGTTCCTGAAAGACAAGGCACGAGTATCTTCTCTGGGTGGCACTGCTGAAGAAGAAGATGATGATGTGGATTCGGATGATCCTGAACCACAGGAAGTAGGTGGTTTCCAATGGTGGGATGATAGTGCTTCCCAAGATGGTGCTCCCCAAGGGCAGGATGTTGGTGCTTCGCAAGGGCGGGCTCCCAAAAAGCACAATGGAAATTGGAGGATGAGATGGCATTTCTAATACCGTTCCTGAAAGACAAGGCACGAGTATCTTCTCTGGGTGGCACTGCTGAAGATGAAGATGATGTGGATCTGGATGATCCTGAACCACAGGAAGTAGGTGGTTTCCAATGGTGGGATGATAGTGCTTCCCAAGATGGTGCTCCCCAAGAGCAGGATGTTAGTGCTTCGCAAGGGCGGGCTCCCAAAAAGCATAGGAAGAACGCGAATTCTGCAAGTGCCACGCTTACGAATTATCTTATTCGACAGAACGAATGTGAACCGGCAGGAATATCGGCACCAGAAACCCAAAGAGACAGTGTAGATCGCTCAGATATGACCGAAACCATTCCACGACATCTCCTGAAAGATTCATTGAAACCAATCTGGCAAGGAGGATGTCATGGTCTACGGAATCAAAAGCTTTGCTAAAATCGAGGAGCAATAAAATCGTAGGAAAATTTAATAATTACTTAAACTTTACGTTTAATTAATAAATTGAAATTTATTAATTAAACGTTTAATGTTGCTTAACATGGGTGATCAAGAAAATATTTTTTTTCATTTTTCCTTGCAGGTATTGCATGTAAAAAGAGGTGGGAGTCACTTCGAGGGCAGCTTCGCAAACATCTCAAAGCCCGGGAAACATCAACTGGAAGGGCGGCCAAGAAAATTCGAAAATGGAAATTGGAGGATGAGATGGCATTTCTAATACCGTTCCTGAAAGACAAGGCACGAGTATCTTCTCTGGGTGGCACTGCTGAAGATGATGATGATGATGTGGATCTGGATGATCCTGAACCACCGGAAGTAGGTGGTTTCCAATGGTGGGATGATGGTGCTTCCCAAGATGGTGCTCCCCAAGGGTCGGATGTTAGTGCTTCGCAAGATGGTGCTTCCCAAGGGCGGGCTCCCAAAAAGCATAGGAAGAACGCGAATTCTGCAAGTGCCACGCTTACGAATTATCTTATTCGACAGGAAGAATGTGAACCGGCAGGAATATCGGCACCAGAAACCCAAAGAGACAGTGTAGATTTATTTTTCGACAGTATTAAGGCCACTGTGCGCACATTTTCTCCTGCTGATTTTTATGACGTGAAAACTAAAATTTTCAATACAGTCTCTCAAATAGAACGAAAGTATCTCATGCCTCAAGACTCTCAAGAGAATGTATAAGTTCATAATACATTCAGACAAGAGTACTCATTCAATGATAACTCAAATTATGGTAACTACAGTGCCTACACCAGTAACGTTTCGTCACATTCATCTACTGCTGATAAGTTCATAATACATTCAGACAAGAGTACTCATTCAATGATAACTCAAATTATGGTAACTACAGTGCCTACACCAGTAACGTTTCGTCAAATCGTTAACGTTTCGTAAAATAAATATAAAAATACTTACCTATCATCAACAGTACCACGTAGCCAGATACTGTTCATTTATGACGTGAAAACTAAAATTTTCAATACAGTCTCTCAAATAGAACGAAAATATCTCATGCCTCAAGAGAATGTATAAGTTCATAATACATTCAGACAAGAGCACTCATTCAATGATAACTCAAATTATGGTAACTACAGTGCCTACACCAGTAACGTTTCGTCAAATCGTCACATTTATCGGTAATTATGCAGAAGTCACGTCCATGTTATGACGTGAAAACTAAAATTTTCAATACAGTCTCTCAAATAGAACGAAAATATCTCATGCCTCAAGAGAATGTATAAGTTCATAATGCATTCAGACAAGAGTACTCATTCAATGATAACTCAAATTATGGTAACTACAGTGCCTACACCAGTAACGTTTCGTCACATTCATCTACTGCTAATGCTCCTGTAACTGTGCCCACTCCTTTATCCTCTCTAGCGTCCTATGTAGAGGATTTCTCTCCTAGAGAGAACACTTAAATACCTACTATGTCACCTAAATTTCCCCCTAATTCAATAGAATGGGGGAAAGTATGTTGTTATAAAAATAAACAGCAGAAATGTGTTATTGCCTTTGAAAACAAAAAATCTGATTTTATCTTTTTTTTAAAAAAAGAGGTTTGACAGAGGGAACTGTAACTGCTATGGTCCGAACCTCACCTGTTTGCGATAAAATTTACCCCGGGTGGGAATGATACCCGCGACCTATCGCAAACACGCTACCCTCCAACTAAGCCGACATTTGGACGGAATTTGCTAGAACGTAATTAGCCATCATATGACCTCTCGGTCAACAACATCGAGTCATGGCCGTATTTAGGTGGAGGGACCGAGGGGAGGTCCGGCCCCGTTCATTTTTCTCCTTTACTGTAGGCCAAAGTCCAAAAATCCCCCCGTACATCACTCCCCGGGACTTTTCAGTCTCATTCTGGCAATATAAGCAGGGTATATTCTATTCTATTTTATTCTATTCTATTCTATTCTATTTTGACTCTCAGCCCCCCTTCAAAGAAATCCTGTACACGCCCCTGCACGGAGTCTCTAGTTACTAGTATATAATGTTGTTGTTTTAGCGGTTTAGCTTTCGCCGATTGGCGATAGCAGAATAAAGAAAATATATAATATATAAAACAAGGGGCACGGTTGGTCCAGTGGTAACGCGCTCGCTTGCCATGCAGAAAAAATCGAAAAAATGCACTAAAAATCGGAAAAACGTGGGTGTGCGCAATAGAAAAATCACTTCAGAAAAAAAATTGAAGATTTTCTCGAAACAAGAAAAGAGATCACCCGGGGGGTAAGAGCTAAATTTCGCGAGAGAAAATTTGGCCCGAAAGGACTAACAATGTGGGGAGGTTCGTTCTCTTCTCTGCGAAATTGGGGATGGACAATTAGAGTCGAGGAAAAGCTCTTACCTTATGAAGTTGAGTCTCTCCGCTGGATCCCCGGGGATGATATACGTAAACTTCACCGATGTTATTGTAGGTAGTGTTAACTGGAGACTGCCGGGTCCGAGCTTAATATTTGGGAAAAGTGTAAGGGAGAGGAGAGAGGCAGAGAGAGAGATAGTAGCTACAAGTTATGTGCCATTTCTAACCAAAACTTACATAGTGGCGACGCAACAGGGACTTTTCAGTCCTATTCGGGCAGGATAAACAAGGTATATTCTATTCTATTATGTAGAATAATTGTAGTCATTATGATGTTATCCACATTGCTTGGCTTGGAATTCAGTGTTCTTAGATAAATTCTAAATTTTTGGGTTAAAATATACCAAACGCATTTTCCACTACATGGCGAGCACGACATAGACGGTAATTGAAAATGCGTTTCTCCACGTCTTCCATGGACTGTGGTTCTGGGTAGGGTCTCATGAGATTCTTCTTCAATGGAAAGGCCGAATCGGCTGTTATTACATACCTATATGGTGCCTTGGTATTGATTCCAGGGAGATTCTTGTCTTCTGGTATGTTTAATGTTCCATTATTTAATGCTTTTCCTAGCGCTGAACTTGCGAATATTCCCCTATCGGAATTTTTACCATATGATCCTATGTCAACAAAAATGAATTTGTATTGTGCGTCCACAACACCACAGAAAATGTGTGCTTGTAATTGAAATAATTAGATCCACTGTTTGCAGGGGCAACTATTTTTATATGTTTACCATCTAACGCCCCAAGGCAGTGGGGGAAATTCCAGAGGTTCCAAAATTCATTTGCTATCTCTTTCCATGTCTCCTTTGTAGGCGTGGGTAGACTCTCTGCTTTTAGGTTTGCTATTATTGCAATACAAACATCCTGGACAATTGTTTGAACAGTGGAGTGACCAAGACGATAATTGAAGGCAATGGGTCGATACGAATCTCCAGTGGCCAAGAACCTGCAAAAAAGAATAGGAGAGGCCCTAGAACACTGCCTTGTGGGACACCAGAAGTACAACGAGGTTTGATAGAGGGAACTATAAGAGCAAAGGTCTAATCTGTAACAATGGAGGTACATCGCATCGTCCCAATCGAAGTGAGAAGGAAGGCAGGATAGGAGAGAGCCAGTTGCGGGTTCGCATCCCGCCCGGAATTTTATAATAATGATAATAATAATAATAATAGACTCTTGAGTGGAAGGTAACCACTAAGCGAGGTTAACGCCGGAGGCGTTCTCTGCCACCTAACCCTTAGAGCTCCATTATTAAGTGGTCAAAATCTCAAATAAATGATAAAATTCCCTGCCTCGGCTGGGATCGAATCCACGCCCTCCTGTTTACCAGGCGAGCGTCTTGACCACTACGCTACCGATAATGCTTTAACCTATCCTGACTTCATTTTCTTCGATTTCGAGACCGTAAGACCTTCACTTATAGGACGGTAAGCAGTTACAGTCCGCGCTATCAAACCTCTCAGTCCTGTTTCCTTGGCACCAATGAACAGACCTCCTTTTTTTCTGCACACAACTCGTGACACCGCACTCTCATCTCGCGAATTCTACCACAACAACCATCAGCCTCGCTAATCCTACCACAACAACTAGCCTGCAGTTCCACTGTTCCACTACTTGCCTTCTAACTCAGAGTTCACAGGACTCTTCCATGAGTCACACTAATTATGAATTTATAATAATAATAATGATAATAATAATGATTATGATGATGTATGATTGTATGATGATAATAATAATTTACCTACTTGAGCTATTGAGTATGATTGTAAACACAGTACAAAAGCATAACAACTGTGTGACCTTGGATTGAAGAAGAAGAGGAAGAAGAAGAAGAAACAGAAAAAACGAAGTAGAGAATAAGAAGAAGATCATGATGATGACGACGATGAAGAAGATAAAGTAGGGAGAACAAGAAGAAGAAAACGAAGTAGAGAAAAGGAGATGAAGAAAGAGAAAAGGAAGGAGTAGAAGAAAACACTTTACGAGTAAAAAAGGAAGAAAAAGAAGAAGAAGAAGAAGAAGAAGGAGAACAAGAAGAAAGAGATGCACTCCATTAAGTGAGATGAAAAGTATGATAATAAAAAACAAATCACAAAAAAGTAATAAAATAAGAAATAATAATAATAAAAAAAGAGATAATAAAACAGAATGTAATGAAAAAGAGAAGGAAGAAGAAGACGAAGAAGAAAAAGGAGAAGAAGAGGAGGAGGAAGAAGAAGAAGAAAACGAGAAGAACTTCATATAAAAAGAAAAGTAAAAAAGAGAGAAGAATAATAACATGTAAAAGGGGACACAGAGGAATAGAGCAGAAGAGAGAGAATGAATGAAGAAAATGAAAAATGATCTGTGAGGAGGAGAAGAAAAGAAGAGGAAGAAGAAGAATCAGAACAAGAAT
>NW_007379322.1:46239-51928 GCF_000475195.1 Diaphorina citri | reverse complement strand
AGGGCCGTCCTTCTCACTCAAGTCTCTTGCCTATATCTGATGAGGGCCGTCCTTCTCACTCAAGTCTCTTGCCTATATCTAGATAAGTTTCCATTTATTGGTTTTTCAGAACAATGGTCTCAATCAAATGAACAGTCAACAAAATAATAATAATAGTGCTTATATTTATACTGCTCGCATAGGACTGAAAAGTCCCATTACTCCAGCAGTAGGCTACTACTATTATTGTGGTCAAATTCTCAAATTATATTGAGGATAAAATTCCATACCTCGGCTTAGTAGGCTACTACTATTATTGTGGTCAAATTCTCAAATTATATTGAGGATAAAATTCCATACCTCGGCTGGGATTGAAACCGCTACTACTATTATTGTGGTCAAATTCTCAAATTATATTGAGGATAAAATTCCATACCTCGGCTGGGATTCAACCCACACCCTCCTGTTTACCAGGCGAGCGTTTTGACCACTACACCACCGAGGCAGGAGTGGTATACCCATCCGTAAAAGCCGGAGCTTGTGCAACGGATGGGAAACATGACCAAATAAAAACCAAATTGGTATCAAATAAAATTATTTGGTCTAATAAAACACTCGTCTTTTAGCAACCTTGAAAAAGTAGTTAGGTAGTAGCTAGGTATTATAGGTAAATTTGGTATGCAGTAGTAGCTGCCTGAGTTCAAAAGTTGCCCAACCCGGTTTGGCTATCACCTGGTCTGAGTAGGTATTTACCAAATTGTTAGCCAGGTGCTAGTATATTGAACCCTATATCTACGGGATGACTGTAATATAGCAATATAAGCTGTGTCCACACATGGTCGACGGCCGTCGACGTCGATCGACGAGGTAACTATATGTTGTGGACGCAGTGTGGACAGTTTTAGTCGACATCGATTGACGGTCGTCTACACACAGCTTTAGGACGGAGTTTCATTTCCCTCCCAGGACATCCTGTATGTGAGAAATGGATACTCATACACCATGTAGGTAGGATTGTAGGTAGGTAAATACATAGGTAAGTACATACGTAGAAATTCTGGTACCTTGTATCTACCTTGTGTATTTATAGCATAGAATAATAATAATAATAATAATAATAATAATAATAAAAACCTTAGAGCTGTATCGACGCCGTCGGCTATGTTTGGACAGTTGGACACAGCTTAGGAACCCAAATCTCGTTTATTTATCAACACGTGGCATGTTGGAATTTTTGTAGGACACAGCTCGTAAACAATTTGTTCCATAGGCAAGATTTTTGAAATTTTCGCAAGGGCCAGGTCGCCAGTTTAAGCCCAACCCTTTGACTGTCGCCCTTCTTTACCCTTCCCTCTTCGCCCAATGGCATCATTTTGACAGGGTCTCCGTCATTCGAATCCCTGGGGCGGATGAAATTTTATTATTAACCTCGTAAATATTCTGCTTCGGGGAAGGTAGAGAGGTGCGAAATAGCGATCTCTTGCCTTACTGATGAGGACCGTCCTTCTCACTCAAGTCTCTTGCCTTACTGATGAGGACCGTCCTTCTCACTCAAGTCTCTTGCCTTAATTTTTTTTTTTTTTTTTTTTTTTTCCTTATTTGCCCATTTTAATCGTTTTCATACATTGGTAAGAAAAAAGTAGGTACCTAAGTAGCTATCTACCGAGATAGGTATTTATTTATTTTGATTTGAGGTGCTTATTTTCCTTGTACCTGCTAAATTGTAACATAATTTACATCTCATTAGAACTAGCTAAAAAATAACAGATCACACTATACATCACCTTCTCACCTTACTTACATACATCTCCTTTTCCTCGTACATACCTTCTAAATTGCAAGATTTACCTCGTACCAGTCGTACCTCCTAAATACCTACCTAAATTGTAAAAGATTATCTACATCTTCTTACAACAATAATATCATATTATGATGTACCTATTATAATAACAATAACAAGCTACAAATCACCAAAGGAGCATCAAGACAGGTGATTTGTTTTCAACTTAAAACGTAGATTCGATTGGTGCATCGCTGGCTGGTTCATATGGTGGCCTAAGCTCCTAGATACCTACGTTATACGGTAGGTACACATAAAAATACGAGTAATACTTATATCTGCATTTATCTTATTAAAATATCGTGTTTTACAATTTTTCATTTGATATTCCGATTTATCTTGCGAAAGTATCGTTTTTCTGCGTTTTTCATTTGTTATTTCCATTTTATCTTACGAATTAATTGCCAAGAAAGTATTGACCTTTAAGGTATACCTACCTATAGGTATAGGTAGGTACCTACCTACCTATAGGTAGGTAAGTGTGGAAAATATAATCCAGAAGAAATCTCACAAACAATTAATTGCCTTTATACTAATATGTACAAAGAAATAATTCAATGAAAAAAAAAAAGAGAAAAAAAATCCAATACAATACCCTATGATATCAACACAACATTAACCGCAACACCGTTTTGATTCGTTAATATCCAGGCTTTGTTTTCAAAACGTTAAAACATGAGAAACTGTATGGGAAAAAAAATTAGCACGATTAAAAACAGCACACTCGTAATGTTTACAAATTACAAAATTCACTCTATATTTACAATTTTACATAGGGAAAACGACCTAATAGTCAACTCCCAGCATTTGAAAACGAACAATTTTACACAGAAAATCCAATGTAATTACAACAAATTTAAACAGAAAATCCGCTATTACACAGAAAAAAACGCTCTATATGTTTACAAAATTCAGTACCTATATCTAAACATGTACACAGAAAAAGCAATAATGCTAATCTAATTACACAGAGAAATAAAAAACAATAACTAATTTACCCACTAGAAAACGAATACACAATCTCCCGTACACCGAGAATGCACTGTACTTTCCAAACCGAAATAGTTGAGGTAAAAGTACCGAGAGAAGGTAGAGTCAGGTATTTGGTACTCGGTGGAGAGCCAATCGCTGAAGAGTTACCAGCGAGGTCTAACCAGAGCGGGATAGTGAGTGTAATGCGGGGTCTCAAGTATTACAGTGGTCAGTAGAGTTCATTAGAATAATCAGGAAAGAAAATAGAAAAATCAGTAAAGGCAATGCATCATATTTACAAAATACGAGGCAAGATTTTCATTGTTAGACTAGTTAGCTTGGCTGAGGGACTTTAAACAGGGAGGATAGCAGCCTGAAATTACCTTGCTAAAGAAATAGCAAAGATTGAGGGCGAAGGGCATCCCCCGTAAATATTTTGTATTCAAAACGAAATGTTAGCCCTAAGCAATCACCCGATCGAGAGTTATAGAAAAAAAAACTTCTGATAGGGCCCCCTAAGTGTCCTCCGAAGGCCCCTATCAAATTCAAAATAAAAGTGGGGAAAAAAATCCTTTGTATTGAAAAATCGTATTTCTGGCACATCCACCAATAAGAATAAAGGAGCAGTGCAAAAAAAATTTCCATCGTTCTCAGGAAGAAGGGCTTATCTTAGTTGAGTAATACAAATTAATAATATAGGTTTTTCTTCTTGGGAACGATTCAACTGTCTTTTTTTTTAATAGAGCAGTTGCAATTGGGAAAATATTATTAACAAAAGGTCGATTCCTACGTAAAAAGTTGTGAAAAATTCGAATCTGAGGTCAAAACTCCAAAAAAGTAACTTTAAAAGGTCGAAAATTAAATTTTTAATTGCTGTTCCAATGACAAAGTTCAAAGAGTTGTGACGTCAGACTTCACGTCAAAATGCGCAGAAACGCTTGCGCACAAACAAACGAAGCGGGAGTCATGAATTAGGACGTCATCGCCTACGGGAGCGTATGCCGTGACGTATTTACCGGTATTTTTTAAATCGATTTATCTCGGTATCTAGAAGTCGTAGAAGAAAAAGAAAAATTCCGTTGGTCCTCATTTTTCCTGCTCTATGACTTTGAAGCATCACCCAAGTAAGCGCAACTGATCTATTGTGGGGCAAAGTACTTGACATATGAATCCTTTCCATTCTTTGCATATCCCGTCCCTTGACCTCGTTCATTTTCCGTCCCCCCAAAGTCCTGGCTACCCTTCGCCACTGTGGCATTCACGGTGCAGGATAGAAAGAGAGGACATTAACTATTATTACAGGTACACAGGATACCTATAGGTACTCTGACTGCATTGCCCCTACCTTAAGAACTCGCAACAGACAGGGTGATTCAGAAGTTAAGGACAACATTGAAAATTCTCAAGGAGAAAAAAAAAAAACATATCTTTCCTTCCTATAGGATAAGGAAAGTAAAAATGCGTTCTAATGTTCTATATTTTCTTTTAGAAGTCACGTAGAAATGAAGACGGAAAAAAAACTAACTTCAAACTAAACGGATTTTTTTTTTTTACTTTTTAGGTTTTAGAGGGAACTGTAACTGCCAAGGTTATCTTAACGTCCCGAAAACAAAGTAAGAATTAAGAGAAAATGGGAGAAAGCCAGCCGTTCTTAGAACGAATCTTGTCTGTTTACGCCTGCCTTGTAAACACTAGGTTGCGGGTTAGATTCCCGTTCTCAGAACGGCTGGCTTTCTCCTATCCTATCCTCCTCTCTTTGATTTCAGGACGATAAGGTCTTCGTTGTTACAGATCCCTCTATCGAACCCCTTTTGGGGGGGGGGGAATCTCTTCAAAAATAAAAGTAATAATAATTAAAATAAATAATCTGTCATTACTTGTTGACCGAGTACCTAAATGGGAAGTATTGTCTCTTTTCGCCCATCTGATGAGGGACATACTACGGGATGGGCATGCTACGACACAGACCACATGCGTCTAATGTAGCAGTTGTAGATCGGAAGAGCGGTTCAAAGATAACCTTTTATATGTATCGTGTTCGTTGGTTAACTTGTTATAAGAATAGAGAGCACTGTCAATGACCTAGATGGATAATAAAAAAAACATGTAACAAAGAGATTTAAAGAGAGAAGAAAAACAGAGTAACTCTCCCGTAAGACTTTTAAGATCTAATATAGATCGGATGGAAGAAGGGTTAACTTGCTAAGAATAGTTTAAGAATTTATGTACGTACGTTTAAAAGTAACGGGTTTGTAACCAAGACTTGGCGGAGGAGGACAATAGATCACTGTTTCGAATTCCGTACGTCCTTACGTACTAGCATTCGGTGACACTCCCAATCCAATGAAACGATCTTCTCACAGATACAAATTTCATCTTTGATGTGATATAATAGTGCAGTGTCGCTTCACCTCCCCTCACACCGAAGTCTTACTTAGTATAATGTAATAGGACGTGGTATAACCCTTTTGATTACTTGAGGGGCACTCGAAAGTGCTAACTGAATAACTGTACTATCATCGCACAAAGATGAGAAATCTCAAATCAATCTACTGATGTGTACTAGTATGTCGTAATACGTGACCGCCTGAATCCATCAAGTGGAAACATGCTTATACATCTTATGAATCTTGATATCTTTACTAACCACGACTCCTTTATGTATGTGTCGTTTCGCACATCCTATGTAATCCTGATAACATCCTCAAATATTCCATCCCTTTATTACGTCAGGTAGATCTCCTTATGTAGTATATCGACTCAATGATATTCCACGCACCTTCACCTTATGACTGGCGCTTAGAATATCCCACCAGATATTCATTACTTTTTTTTTTTTTTTTTTTTTTTTTTTTTTTTTTCTACTCATGGATAAAATGGGCGGCAAAAATAAACATC